>NC_051163.1:56787978-56898004 GCF_013339745.2 Dermacentor silvarum
TTCGATGCAGAATATCTTTGTCGTCAGTACGCCCAGCGCTACTAATGCAGCAGCGTACAGTCGAGTAACCGAGATCATCCTTACCGACCAGAAACACCCGGTCACGGTCTACCTCTCGCCTGCCGGTATCACGAGCCGAGGCGTGATTTGCGGCGTCGACACTGACTTCGACGACGCCGCACTCAACCGCATGCTAATCCAACCGCGAAACCCAAGCCTACTGGGAGCGCGCCGCATCAAGAACACTGCAACGGTGATTCTGATCTTCAACGGGCTCAAAGTGCCCAACTACGTCTACTGCGGCCAGGTCATCTACCGCTGCACGTTGTACAAGCGTCAAATCGACACCTGCCGCAACTGCGGCCAAGTGGGCCACCGCCAGGACGTGTGCCCCACTCCTTCAACCAAGGTATGCGAACAATGCGGACACTTACCAACGGACAACCCACACGTGTGCAACCAACCAGTGTGTGCCTTATGCGGCGAAGCACACCGCACGGGCGACCGCGAATGCCGACATCGCTACCAGCTGCCTTACCTGGTGCGCCGCCGTCGTCAGCGCCGTCGCCGACGAAAGCAAGACCAGCAGCAAACACCCACCCCAGGACCCAGCCCGGTTCCTGCCAAGACTACCGAAACCCAAGGACCTCTCCCAGACCAGCGAACTCCCACCCCCACTGACAAGCCTACCTGGGCCGACAAGGTGGCAGCAAAGGTGAGACCCGCGCAGCTCAGCGTCAGGGACACTTGCCACAGCAACCTGACCCAGAACTAGCGCAGCTAAAACGCATGTATGCGGAGCAAGCTAAAGAAATCCAATCGCTTAAAGAAGAGCTAGCAAAACAACAGGCCCCCCCATCGCGCGAGGGTAGCATTAGCAGCGGCCCCGTCTCGATACGCGGCGCTAAGAAACGAGCAGGCCTGACGCCTCAGGCCGAAGAGCAGTCCGAATTTGAACGGTTTACAGCTAACATATACGCGATACTAGAAAAGTACCGCGCGGAGACCATGACCGAGTATGGCGCTTTCAACGCTAAACTCGAGAGCATGCAGAAACAACTTAACGAGCTGGCTACATGGCCAGCACAAATGGACGCGAGGACTAAGGTGTTGGAGGAGGACCTGGCACGCGGAAAGCGCGCTGGGCTAATACCTAGGCCTTAAAATGGCGTCGTCACAATCATTCACAATTTGGCAATGGAACACTAGTACCCTCCGCACGCGGAGAGAAACGTTACAACAATTCATTGGCTCTATAACCCAACGACCGGCCGTCATTCTCCTGCAGGAAACGCGTATCGACCGATTCGCTCTTCGTGGATATAGAGTCGAGGCCGTCTGTGGGAACAAAGCTCGAGGCATAGCCACCTGTGTGGCTAAGCCTTACGCTTACACGACACATGCAATACGCCCAGACCTCAAAATAGAGCATCAGATGTTAGAAATCATCCCCAACGCTCACATTAAGCAATCTATATTTATCCTTAACGTGTACAGTTCACCTTCGCACAGTACAGAAACATTCACCACACTAGTAACTAAAGCGACGCAGATAGCAGGCAACCATCCTCTCATCATCGCGGGGGACTTCAACGCCCCCCACTGTAGACTGGGGATACAATCGCACAACACAGAAAGGACGCCACTTACAAACGCACATCACTCAACACAATCTAGTGTTACTTAACGACCTCTCTACCCCCACACACATAGGTAACTCAGTGTCACGGGACTCATCCCCTGACCTGACCCTGGTACGCAACGTATCGAATCCCACATGGGTTAACCTGCAAGCTAACCTAGGTAGCGATCACTTTATCTGTAGCACTACATTCAATATAAGCAGCCCCGAACCCAGACACTTTAAAATAGTAGACTGGGACTACTTTAGGCAAATTCGAAAACAAGACACCAACCATTACTCTTCCCTCGCTGAACACTTTACGAGACTACAGCGGGACGTAAAACAAGCTACCAAAAACATCTCTACAACACGCAACATCGACCACATGGACAGCCACCTCGCACATCTCCTGGAGGCTCACAAAAGTCTTCAAGAAAGATGGAGAACACAAAAACACAATCGTAGGCTACGAAAAAGAATTGCATTGCTCAACCGACAAATCGAAGAGTACAGCCAGACACTAGCATGCCAACAGTGGAATGAGGTGTGCAATTCGCTCGACGCACGCATGAGAAAAGGTCTAAAATGGGACCTTCTCAAGCACCTGCTCGGCGACAAGCCCACCAAGTCAGAGCAACGACTAACCCTAGATAGACTGTTACACAAAGCGCGAGGGCAGCAACTTACAGATGCGCAGATTTTAGAAGCTACAGCAGCCCGGTATCTATGCACAGAACCTAGCTCGCATGAAGACTACCCACCTTACGCGGGGGCCACTCACGACCCATTTGAGGAGGCTATAACCAGCGCTGAAATACGCGCGGTAATAGCAGAGCTCAACACTAAGTCAGCCCCGGGTCCTGACGGAGTCACCAACAAGCTACTCCGCAACCTGGCTGACAATGACATTGAATCACTAGCCACCCACATGAATGAGGTTTGGAAGCGAGGGAGCGTCCCGCCAGAATGGAGGGCCGCGACCGTCATTCTCATTCCCAAACCGAACAAACCCCTAGAGCTTGACTCTCTACGACCCATTTCCCTCACATCTTGTGTGGGTAAGGTCATGGAGCACGTCATTCTCCGCCGAGTCACAAAACATGCAGAGCAAGAGCACCTCTTCCCATTCAATCAAGTCGGGTTCAGGCCGGCTATGGCCACGCAGGACGTACTCCTCATGCTGCAGGAGACGTTACTTAGAGTAAGGAGTAAAGACCTCAAAGCAATTCTAGCTCTCGACTTAGAGAAAGCTTTCGATACCGTAAGCCACGCTCATATACTACACGAAATTCAGGAGGCAGGCCTAGGTCGACGCTTCTACGAATACGTCCGCTCTTTCCTAAGAGCCCGAACGGCTACACTTAAAGTTGGAGATCTCAACTCACACACCTACAACCTAGGCCCGCGCGGCACCCCGCAAGGGTCGGTGCTCTCACCGTTTCTTTTCAATTTAGCCCTCAGACAACTTTCGCAA
This sequence comes from Dermacentor silvarum, assembly GCF_013339745.2. Lineage (NCBI taxonomy): Eukaryota > Metazoa > Arthropoda > Arachnida > Ixodida > Ixodidae > Dermacentor > Dermacentor silvarum. The sequence goes on from NC_051163.1 coordinate 56,791,077, forward strand.
AAGCTGAAACATATCGAAGGCGTAGAGCACGCGTTCTACGCCGACGATATTACTCTTTGGCGCAACGCAGGCAGCGACGCACAAATCGAAGCAAGCCTTCAGGAAGCAATTAATACAGTACAAAACTTTTTAAAGCCCACGGGCCTCAGACTCTCAGCAGCTAAGTCCGAGTTGCTGCTTCTGCCACCGCTACACGGCCGCAACAACGGCGAACCAACTATACACCTCTCCACAACGGACGGCTCGGATATCCCGATAGTGTCGTCGGTTCGAATTCTGGGCGTTACCCTGCAGGAGAATGGCAAAAACGACTTAACAGTCGCACATCTCATCAAAAAAGCTGATGCAGTCATTCACCTCGCCCGACGCGTCGCTAATAGACACGCGGGACTCACAGAAGAGAGCTTACTACGCATCTTTCACGCGTTCTTAATGTGCCACGTTCACTACGTTGCCTGCGCTCACCCGTGGAGCAAAGGCGATGAAACTAAAGTGGACAACCTCATCCGCAAATGCACGAAACGAATACTTGGTCTACCCATGACGGCAAGCACGCAGCGCCTGCTAGGCCTTGGGGTACACAATACGTTCAAAGAAATCACAGAAGCACAAAGAATGTCCCAGCTCATACGCCTGTCCTCGACAGCTGCGGGCCGGGACCTCCTCTCACACATAAGTCTTCCTATCCCAACTCAAGTCAATGACCCAACACCATTACCGCAACACCTTCGTGCTAAAATCACAGTACTACCCTTCCCCAGGAATATGCACCCGGTGCATAATCAGACTCGAAGAAGGGCACGCGCTCAAGCCTTACTAAAAGCGGCCACCCTACACGCGACAGACGTGGCTTTCGTAGATGCCGCTAAATACGCAGACAAACCCTACTTTGCGGCTGCGGCGGTCGCCCCAGACGGGACAGCCCTCAATGCTCTTACCATACAAACAAAGAAAGCCTGCGAGGCCGAACAAGTGGCTATTGCCCTTGCTCTAGCCCTCCCTCAGCGCGACACAATATTTACCGACTCCAAACCCGCTGCACTGGCATACCGCCGCGGTACACTATGCCAGGCGGCCTTAAGCATTCTAGCTTCCGCTCAAATAAACGAAGACAAGCACATCCACTGGTTCCGGGGCATGAAGGCCTCAACGTTCAACCAGGGGTCCCCAACGGCAATGAGCTGGCCCATAACCTCGCGCGAGATCTTACGCGCCACGCGGGGACGCGGGCCGGCTCACCGACCGGGAGCCCCAACACGCACCCGGAGCCACTCCTCTCCTATCACGAGATTTGCTCGCACTATAAGTTATCGAGAAAGGAATTCCCTTCACCTCACCCAACACTAAATAAAGCACAACAATTAACGCTTAGATTGCTGCAAACGCACAGTTACCCCAACCCCTATATATGCAGCAAATACCTCCCAGATATAAGGCCAGAATGTCCTAAATGCCAAAATCCAAAGTGCGACTTAGATCACATGCTGTGGCAGTGTCCCGCGCTAAACGCTTGCTTCGGGTCTCCTGCCACCGAGGACGACTGGATCAACCACCTCAGGAGCCCCGACAGGGCCCTTCAACACCAGGCCGTCCAGAAGGCCCAACAGGTGGCTGGCGAGCTCCGACTCCCAGTCCCCACATGGGTGGAGCCACCGGGCCGGCCCCCGTAAGGGGTGCCCAGGCCCCTTCAGGACCATTAATAAAGTTAATTCTCTCTCTCTCTCTCTCTCTCCCGTACATGCGAAATCGCAGGAAGCGGCGGCAAAACGCCGGAAGCGTTCTCTACCTGAGGTTGGTGGCGCCGATGCTCGGTTCAAGCGCGACGCCGGCAAGCGGACCAAGAGGCGGCGAGAGCGCGGGAAGCGGTGGAAAAACTCCGGAAGCGTTCTCTACCTGAGGTTGGTGGCGCCGATGCTCGTTTCAAGCGCGAGCTTCGCGAGCCCTCAGCTCCGGGTCCGCTTGCTGGCGTTGCCGTTTTGCTGCAGCTTCCCGCGCCCTAGACTCCGGGTCCGCTTGTTGTCTGCGTCGCCGTGCTGAAGCAGCTTTGCGAGCCCTCGACTCCGCTTGCAGTTGAGCCGCCACTCTCGCCTTTTCACCCATGGCGGGCGCGCCGTTATCAGAAGCCACCGTTATCATCCATGGCTGAAGAGAGAAAGAGCGCGCGTCGGGAACGAACGCCCTTGTGCACCGCAGTGCCCCTAGCGGACTACATGCAAACCAGAGCTACGGACGAGAGAGAAAGAGCGCGCGTCGGGAACGAACGCCCTTGTGCACCGCAGCGCCCCTAGCGGTCTCCATGCAAACCAGAGCTACGGACGACGAGGGACAAGGCTCGGCCGTAAGGCGCTTCGCCCCTAAAAGAAATTTAACAAGAGGGAACACTCGGCGAAAACTGGCAATAGGGAATACGTCACGCCAGTATTCACATCACCCGATAGCTGCTGCGAGCATCGGAAAAAAGAAGTGAGATGAAGTTTACAGCAATCGTTTTATTTTTTTTAACAGCGGAGTTGTTTAAGCCGGAGGTTGGCCCGTATAGGGTAGACCAGAAACTGCTCCTGGCGATGAAGTCCCCGCGCGTTGCCTAGCAACCACTTGGCACAGCTGCGCCTCGCTTCGGCGCCGCTCCGAACCACCGCGCCGAGCTGCTACGACCGCGCACCTGCTTCGTCTAGCCATGACGTCCTTTCATGTCGCCTAGTAACCACATGTGCCTCGCTTCGTCCAGACATGTCAACGCTTCGCCAGGCCGCGTCTTGAAGCGCGTTGTGCGGCCAAGCGAGAATCTGCGTGTCGGCGGCGAGCCGATCCGGAATACCGTGCTACAGTGTACTACCCTATTCTAGTACGCTGTAACCATGCCGAAGCTGCAGCCGAGAAGAGGCGTCGTCGAGTCGAAGATCCCGAGTTTCGTGAACGAGAACGCGAGAGTCTGCGTTTGAGTATCCAGGGTCGTCGGAATAGCGACCCTGGCTGCAGCTTGGTCGATCACAAGCACCGCTGTTTGATCCAGCCTTGCACCACTAGTGCAGAGCGCTAGTGGTGCAGAGCGCTAGTGGCGCCCTGTGTGTGTGTGCTCTCTCTTCGTCCGTCGTCGTTTTCGCGCCTTCACTTCAGATCATGCTTAACCAACACGCCCAACTATCCATCCTAGCTAGTGCAGGCTGCGCTCATTTTAGATGCGAAGCATCTTATGGTCGGGGTTATGTCACTCCCTCCCTCCCTTCGCCGTGCAGCGTCCACACCACTACTGCGCATGCGCATCCTCCTCCCCCTCCTCTCCTCTCCTCTCGGCATTCCTCCTCTCTTCTCCGATGTTCCTCTCCTCTCCGGATTGCGCAACGAATGGCAACACCTGCGGCACCGAGCGCGATAATGCGAAGCAGCTTAGGTTAGAGGCGCGACGGTAGGCGCCCCATGGCACCGGCAACAGTCACCAACGCCGCGCACGTTCGGTGCGAACGCGGGCAAATGCCGACGGCGTCCGCAACAGTTCTGTGCGTTGCTGGTGCTGCTGCATGTCTAAGTATATACAGCTGATAAAACTACCTTGAGTCGACCCCATGGCTGCTTCGCATACTACTCAGGGTTCCCTACGGGAAGATGGTGTAATTTTTTTTATTCTTTCCCGCTCGAACTAGAAACTTTTGCGTAAAATGAAATTATACTTTGCGACTTAATTTTCTTGCGTTACCTAGCGGCAGGCCAATGACAATACGCGTCAGATGCATGCGTCATCCGTCAAACACGCCACCGAAGCGAGCGTGGATGCGAGCGAGGCCGGCTGCGCATGTGTGCGTTCGCCTGTTCGGCGACCCGTCTGTCTTTTTTTAGGAGCGAAGCTCCTTATAGCGGCACCCGTTCGTCCCCGTCGTCGTAGTAGTAGTGTGTAACCAGTCTGAGAAAAATGAGAAAAAAAAAATTCCGAAGTTGTGTCCGTAGCGCGGAATCGAACCAGGGACCCCTCGCTTCCGAGCGCGCGGCGTTAGCTCACTACGCCACGAAGCGGACATGGACACACGCACCACGATGGCAATAAATACCCAACATTAAAGAAAGGCCGCCTTTCTAGCGCGTTTCTAACGCGTTTGTGCTAGCGCGTTACGGCCCGTGTAAGAAGCTGGTGTAAGACGCTGTGGCCTCTCCGCCTTACCTTCAACGCGTTTCGAACGCGCTGCCCAAAGCGGTGGCAAGTCAAGTTCAAGTCGAGGAGCGTTTATGAATACGGGGGGTATACTCTCTCAGCAGTCATGTGATGGCGTCGGCAAACGCGGTGCACGTTCCGGCATGTGTAAATGGCTGCGTAAGACGCTGTGGCCGCTCCCCCTTACTAGAGAGTACTGCACGTTTCTAACGCGTTTGTGCTAGCATCCCCTTAAGCGGGAGATCCGATGATTCCCTCCGGAGCTTCGCCCACTCATCATCATTCACCCCGTGGATATGCTGTGATTTTTTTTCTTTTTTTTTTCCTTTTTCTTTTTGATGTAGCTTTCTTGTTGCGCTCCCGGCGTTGTCGTAGCACACATTGTTGCATATCTGAATACAATTACGGCAAAAAACCGTCTCTCGGTGATTGTCGATGTTAATGTGACTTGCAATCAAGGAATATAGCGGCACAGCTTAGTGCCACACCAAAACGCGTCATGTATGAGGTGTGTACGATGCGCTGCCCTCTGGACATGCTGCACCATCTAGCGGTGCGGCCGCGAAGTCCGCGTGAAGCCCTTTGCGTGCCGCAGTCCAAGAAGTTGATCATTTGTGAGTAGATATGACGTGCTTCACGATTTTCCACGGCACACTATAGTTAATGAAATGGGTGCGATAGCTCAAGGGTGAGTCTCTGTTACCTGATATGCAGAATTGGAACGACCTTGTCCGTTTTCCAATCAACTGGCATAATTCCTGAGGAGAGTGACTGTGAAAAAGTGAGACATAAATATGCTGCACGAATTGATTCCAGGTTTTTCAGGAGTCTCGAATTAATAACGTCCATACCAGCTGACGATGATAGCTTTGTATTGTGAATTATAGATGAAATGCCTTCTTCGAAGGAGGTGACAGCCCGCATGAAAGTTTCTAAGTTAAAGGATGGGGACTGTGAAGGCGCGTCATGTTCATTAGTGAAGACAGATGCGAATGCGTTGTTGAATATTTCTGCGCAAGCTTGATCAGTAACAGCCTCGTGCGAATCGTTCGTCAGTGTACTTTGAAGTTTGAAATTTATTGTGATAAAATACATGTACAGAAGTGGGTATCATATTGATACGGAACAGCCACCACAGTGTGGCTGAACTGAGGAGAAGGAAGACGACGTGTTCCTTCTTGATATAAACATAGTTGAAACCGCCTGCTTCTTGGCCAATCCCCCGTAGTGGGTATGCGCCAAAGTTTAGGAAACAAGACAAGACAAGACAAGCTTCACCATTTTGGCCTCCGTTAGCTTCCCTGTAAATAAATTGTAAATAGCCTTGGGCATCAGCTACACGTAACATTATTTGGTAGAGGCGGACGTTCCCCGTACCCGTCATGGAGCTTCGCAGCGGTCGCAACGGCGCCACTGTAACTACGGCTCCTGCTACCGGCACTTCATCTGCGCAAGCGTCTCCACCTGCAGCCCCGACCTGCGTCACCGCTTCCGCCCCTCCGGATCCTGGTGTTTTCACCGGAATCGGCAGTCCTGATGTTGACGACTGGCTCCGCTTATACGAACGCGTCAGCACCAGTCACAGGTGGTATCCGACTATTATGCTTGCCAACGTTCTTTTCTACCTCGACGGAGCTCCACGGGTGTGGTTCCAGACTTACGAAGAGGAGATCTCGAGCTGGAATCTCTTCAAAGAGAAGCTCCGCGACCTTTTTGGCAATCCGTTTGGTCACCAACTCAATGCCAAGAAGGCCCTTGCCACACGTGTACAGACGTCGACCGAGTTCTACGTGTCGTACATTCTCGACGTCTTGTCCCTTTGTACAAAGGCTGACCGGAACATGTCGGAGGACGATAAGGTTAATCACGTCCTGAAAGGCATTGCTGACGACGCCTTCAGTTTACTGGTGTTTACGAACGTCACCAGCATCGATACGATCCTCAAGGAGTCCCGCCGTCTCGAGCATGCTAAAAGCCGCCGGGTATCCCAGCACATCACGCGACTAAGCAACTCAGCTGCTATGTCATCCTGTGACGACCTCTTCCACCAGCCTTCGCGATGTGACAACTTAACCCGCATCATTCATCGTGAGGTCGAAGTAGCACAACCGGTGGCCCCTTCATTCTCGTCACCTGATCATTCTCCGGCGACGATCTCCTTGATCCAGGCCGTCGTCCGTCAAGAGTTGTCAAACGTCGGCCTGCACTCCGTTCGTCCCGTGTGCTCGGAACCTTTCTCCACGCACGTTCCCACCTCGCTCCTCTTACTCCTCTTATGGACAGCGCAACCCGTCCGAATGGCGAACCGTAGACGACAAGCCAATCTGTTTTAACTGTCAACGTAGTGGACATATCGCTCGCCACTGCCGCAGCCACTGGACTACTCCGACGCGCTACACTGGCCCATACCGTGTGGTGCGACAAGTGGCCAGTGTCACCTATGAAATCATCCCCGCCGACCTCTCATCGTCATCGTCAGCTGCAAGGGACATCGTTCACGTCACGAGACTTAAGCCATATCACACACCTTACACCGCGGATGTGTTGCTTAAGCACCGGGACGGTGCTTCTACTGCCGGGGGTGATGATACGGAACAGCCGCCACCGTGTGGCTGCACTGAGGAGAAAGAAGACGACGTGTTCCCTTTTGATATAGCGTCGCCATTTTGGCCTCCGTTAGCTTCCCTGTAAATAATTTGTAAATAGCCTTGGGCATCAGCTATACGTGACAATATCGTACAGAAGGAGGTCCCATAGTGAAAACACTGTAGGGGGAACTCCTATAAAATCAGGCACGTTTGCACTCGGGCGCTCAAAGCTTAGGCACAGCGAGGATTACTGGCTGCTACTGCTAGGTATAAACTTGGTTGCTGCTCAGTCTTACCTTGGTTTAACTTAACTACTCATGTAGGAAGGTATTCTCGAGCGATCATTTTCGGAGGCACCTTCCCTTTCGCGACATTTCGCGTGACTAGCGCTGGATGCGTGGGCGCCTACGAGCGACAGCGCTCCTCGCATGCCACAAACGCAGGCAGGCTAACCAAGCCTGGTACAGTGCCAAGAACGCTGTCGCTTGCCGACGCCGAACGCGTTGGCGACATTTCGCGTGACTAGCGCTAGATGCGTCGGCGCCTACGAGTGTCAGCGTTCCTGGCATGCCACAAACGCAGGCAGGCTAACCAAGGTTGCCACACTGCCAAGAACGCTGCTGCTTGCCGACGCCGAACGCGTTGGAGGCTAGCCGCTCGGTATCAATCGGCCAGCTTCGCTGTGTCTTGAGCTTTGCACGGCCTAGTGCAAGCTTTCGCCTTTTTTAGATGCGAAGCATCTTATGCTCGGGGCGATCTCACTCCCTCCCTCCCTCCGCCATGCGGCGTCTAATTCCGGTTCCTCTTCCGGTTCCACTTCTGGTTCCTCTTCCACTTCCGGTTCCGCTTCCGGTTCCGCTTCCGGCTTCCGGAGAACGCTTCCGGCGTTTTGCCCGAATGATCACCCGGTGCTTGGCCCACTCATCATCATTCACTTCGTCCTCTCATTCTCCTCCCGCAACGCCGCGATGAGTGCCACGGACAGCGCCAGCGTCAACGCCAGTGTCAGCGCCGTGGACAGCGCCGCGGAGAAGAGGGCTCGAGCCGCTGCCACGAAACGGCAGCGGCGACAGGCCGATCTGAAAACTAATGGGAACTTGAGTCGACCCCATGGCTGCTTCGCATACTACTCAGGGTTCCCTTACGGGAAGATGGTGTAATTTTTTCTTTCTTTTTTTTTTCTGATGGCTAAGCGCGCTGCGGAGAGAAGAGAGGCAGGGGTCGGGAAGGCAGGGAGCTGGCGAGGAGCATGCGCACGCGGTCTCCTCCTCCTTCTCCTCCGGGTTGCTATGGCTACCACGGTTACGCACCACAAATTACGGCTGGCTTAAACAGCTTCGCTGTTTAAAAAAATGTCAACTTTGCTCACACTGTATATAAAACCCTTTTCTCATCTCTTGGACACTTATTTCTCTGTACGAGAGCTCTCCTTTTCCCGGCACCTGGCACGGCACCATCCATGGAGCCTTCGTGGCCTCCCAAATCCCCCACTTTACAACAATGCTTACAAATACAGATCGTAATTGGAGAGTGCCGTGTTACGCGAGCACTCGTTCAGAGCGCGGGCAAGCGCATGAAAATGAAGCTACATTTAGCTAGATCGTAGCAGACGACCAAGGCGAGTACCAAGGCTGACGTCACCGGAGCGTCGTTCGCAGCGCCGCCATCAGTCACGCACAAGGCTATTAAGAGACGTAGCACACTGCCAAGAACGCGTTATTGCAAAACTTGACCTATAAAATTGCGTAGTCGCTTTTTTTAATGCGTGCTGGATGCGTATTGAACTAAAAGTCCTTTGTTGTTGGCGGACAGGTAAGATTTCTCTTTTACGCGGATTTTGGTGGACATATATATCTTCAAGAAATATTTGTAAGTTACTTGCGAGTTTTATAGAGTGATTGTCGTGGCTGTGTGGAAGAACAGGTAGCCTTTCTCATGCTCTAATTGACTCCAGCAGAAGTTACATGTGGCATGTGCACCTGCGATGATGCTTAGTGGGGCGCTATGGACGGTGACAACGTAGCGGTTAAATACAAACTCCGTCCACAAGAACCGCTGGGGATCTATGGTTACTTGAAGAGTCCAGGCACCGCTTAATGACGTTGTGCAGCTAATGTAAACGCTAGGCTTATTGGGAGCTAAAATTAAGACTAAAATATTATCGTTGTCTTAGCGCTGACATCAGGATGGCTCATTCAATTTGCCAAGACGTTCAGGTTCGATCCTAAAACAACTGACACGGAGACAGATCTGTAGGGTTAGAGAGAGAGAAAGAAAGAAACGTTTAATGATATTGTGACGGAAGCGAGATGGAGGCGAAGGATATATTCACAAAATATATACAGAGGAGGCTAGGGCAAGAGATGTCCGATCCGGCCCAAGTGCCAGTGTCTTCATCGTCGTCTTTGTCGCTCTGCCAAGCATCGCGTTGGTCCATGTATGGATCGCTCCGTAACATCACTCTCCGGCGGCTGAAGCGCCGTCCTGGCGCTTGCTATGTAGGCGAGGAGCTGGAAGAGCAGTATGGCTTCAGCCGGGAAACAAGAACGACTTCAGTTGGCAGCGATGAGGTCGAAGAAGCAGGATCCAGGAGTACAATTTCGTAATTTACGTCACGGAGTTGACGAAGAACCTTGTAGGGCCCGGTGTAACGTGAGAGGAGCTTCTCTGATAGGCCAATGCGGCGGCATGGTGACCATAGGAGGACCAGAGAGCCAGGCGTGAAGTGCACGCTTCTGTGTCGGCTGTCGTAACGGTACTTCTGGGCTTCTTGCGAAGCACACATTCGATCGTGGGCAAGTTGACGAGCTGCACGGGCTCGAGCTGCGACGTCCCTGGCGTATTCAGTAGGCGAGTGAGGAGCCGAAGGAAGGAGTGCCTCGAAGGGCAATGCAGGATGTCGGCCAAAGAGCAGATAGAACGGTGGATATCCAGCGGTGTCATGCCGCGAGGAATTGTAACAATATAAACAGTGTCCCGTGCAAAGCCCGGTATCACCCCGAGGTGGGGAGGCTGCTTAGTCCAGGCACCCTCTGGCTTCGACTGCCCTCTTGGCCCTGGCGACGAGATGTCGTTGGTCTTCCAGGTCCCCGAGGTCGAGTTTGGCCTCCCACGTTTCGACTAGGTGGTCATCGTTTGCTTGTGGTGCTCGGTTTCGCGTCCGTTTCCGGTTGCATTTCGCTGTCTTCGTGTCACAAGCATTCCAGGAGCAAGTGTACCAGGGTGTCGGGCACGTTGCAGAGTCGACACAGGTAGCCGTGGAGCGTAGGGGTAGAGGCGGTGCATTATCATTCCGTGAGTGTAAGGCGTTGCATTGTAGGCGTCTGAAGATCACGCTCTCTTCTCTGCCTGAGGTTCGGGTGCGGTGGAGGGTACACGCGGCGCTCGAGCCTGTAGTGTTGTAGTATCGCCGAACAGTTGGTGGGTGCGACCTCGGCCTCTTCTGCCGTGGGTCGGAGAGCGTGTGGGGCGAGGGGAGCCCGGCTGACGTGGTCGCGGGCAGCGGCATGGGCCCTTTCGTTCCCCTCTAGTCTCCCGTGTCCGGGTACCCACGTTACGCAGGTGCACGGGAGTGAGTGCTTCGTCGTTTTAGGATCTTGAGTGCGTCGGCCGAGATGGGGCCCCTGGAGAAGTTCCTACAGGCGGCCTAAGAGTCGGTGAACATCACCGCTGCGTCTACTTACGTGGTGGTGGCGAGAGCGATTGCCGCTTCTTCCGTCGTTTCTGGGTGGCTTGCCTTGACGGTGACCGATGCTAGCTCGCTGCCTCGGGAGTCTGCGACGCTGAGAGCGTACGCGTTTTGATGCGGATACTTGGCGCGTCGGTGTAGCGGGCCTCCGGGTCTTGCTTGAACCTTTCTTTGATGGCGTCGGCTCTAGCCTGTCTTCTACTCTTGCAGTATGTGGGATGCATGTTGCGCTGGACGGGTGCGATGCAGAGGGACTCTCGAACGTCCGGTGGGATTCGATCTTTTCTGTCCGTGTCGGCGACGTACGTCTCGCTGTAGTTCAGGTGTCGGAGTACCCATCTTCAGGTGGGCGTGTCATCTGTAGGGAGAAAACAGCCGTTTTAAACGCGCAAAACAGCTCGACGTCACGGAAATAAGCGAACCTAATTGGCTGGCGCATCTATGCAAACTGCGTTTGAGTTGGACAGCGTACGTATAACATTTTAGCTGTTCACCGACTACAAACGCTTTACACGGCGATCCCATGGGCGCCGCCATGTTTATCACGTGGTGACCCGTCCACTGCTTGCCTCAGCTGCCTCCGTGTTTACAATGGATGTGCATGACGCCATCTCAGAAAACCTGTGCGTCGTTGGATATCGTAGACGCTGACAGGGTGGACTACACGAAGCTTTGGTCACAGCTTTAGAGGACATGTAAGCGCTTTCGGTGCAAATTACGCCTTCTCCAAACAGCGCGTGCAACGTATACAGTGCTTGTATTGAAAGCGAGGCTAAAAATGTATTCAAGCTGTCCAACGTTCCCACTTAAGAATTAAATCGGGATCAGTGTGTATTGCTCTTCATTCTTTATTCAGCAAACAGTTTTGAAGCAGCGGTTTGTAATGTTTCTGATTCAGTAACGTTTGCCTGTGCATTCACTATCTGGTTGTTTATTTTCTGCATAATCGCTCGCGGGTGTGCTCAGTGGCGATATATTTGTTCTTTCTGTGCAGAAAGCTTGGAACGTAGATGTTCTGTGCTTTGTAATAGCTTGTAGCGCTCACGTATTATCGCTTGTCGCTCGCTTACTCTGTGGACCGTCACGAAACGTGCAGCTTCGAACATTCGTATGCTGTCGGTGTAGTCGCCGTCACCCATGCTTCGGCGCATTGATTCAATTGTGCGCCCATTCACTTATTCTTGATACGTGTGGCGACACAGTGGGCGTAAGCTTGCGTGTGAGTTGGAATGAACGTGCGTAGATAAAGTGCGAGAAACTTACTATGCCAGGAAACGGCGCTAGCCCCTATGTCACTGTGTAACGAGCAGTACTTACTCTTTCCGACGTTCCGTGGTTAAAGTCCTTTTGTTCGCAGGTGAGCGATACAACGACACAACGAATTCTCTTTTTTTTCTCGAGGGAAGCCGCGCATCGCGAAAGGCCGGCAACACAGGCAGATCTGATTTGTATATAGCTGTGGTCCGCGGACGTGGCCACACAGATTCATTCTACTTCCTTAAGATGCCACTTACTATGTTTGCAGCCAACCACTGCACACGTGTCTTCCCTCCACCGTTCCACTTTTTGCAGCATGAATGAAGCACATTGCGTTAGCGAACACCCAGTTACATTTCGGACAGCTCATCGCACAGTAGCAGGGCAGAAACGGTAATGGTTTCGTATTCCTGGGGCGGTATTCTGTAAGAGTTCACCTAGTGGACTGTCCACTTCGGCTGATACCATTGGCTGCTGCTTCACGAGCAGGAAGAAGACTGGCTGGCACCTTCCTGCTCGTGAAGCAGCAGCCAATGGTGACAGCTGAAGTGGACAGTCCACTAGGTGGACTCTTACAGAATACCGCCCCTGCGCTTCCGCTGAGGCAACGCGAGGCGCGCCGCTGAAAGCGCCATCTCGTTCCTCTAGGGCGAACTGCTCCGCGAGAAGGGTCTATAGCTGTGGTGAACTTGTGCGCTGCGCTACCTAGGAGAGTTAGGAAAATGCGTTTTGAAATTAGTTACGCACATTGTGGATCCAATGCGCATGTTGTAGTTTATGTGAAGCACTTACGTATATGTGAGTGACGGCGATGCTACAACTGTGTTTATTTCAATAACTGCAACGTGTAATCTCAGAAAATGTTAATGTTTATGCACCGTAAAGATGAGAACGTTAATCTCGTATCTTCTTTTTTTTTGCATTTATACACTACACCGGTCACAAGCTACGCCGAAATACAAACAGCAAATCACGCTGACGAACAGAGTGAGATGTTTACGCAGCGATGTCAGCAAAAGAAATATGCGTTATGATACTTGTCAGGAAGAGAATGGGGATAAGCGGTGTGTGCATGGAGAAGCACGGCACAAACCTCCCTGCGTTTGCGGATTCTGTACTTCTTGTGTCACAGTGCTGAATACCCTTTCTGTAGTATTGGCCAACAATGGGCACACACACAGTGATACGTGCCTAAGTGGAATATATATAATTAGCAATTTCGCAAATAATGTGCATCGCTTTATAACAATCATAATAATACTTTCGCTTTATAATGCGCGTGCGCACAATGACCAAGCACTTGCTCGGCCACCGAGCCGATTGAGCGCAGCGTAAACGGTGCGCCTGAGAGGTGGGCGCATAGGAAAATGGCGGGTCAGGTTAGGTGGCGGGTACTTGAAAGATGGTCTTCTTCAATGGCAGCTTTGAAGCGAGTAGTGTCTATGATGAGGGTGATGTTAAAAGAAAGGGTATTCCATTCTCGGCCTGCTTGCACGAAAAAAACAAAAAGATTTGAAAAATAAAATCGGCCGTTGATACGTACAGATAGTCTGACGGGTGCGTGGTGGATACACAGAATTGGTATGCGTTAGGCGGGACGTACGATTCGCTGGATTAATGATTTACTTACCTAGTAGCGGGTAGGCGGGTAGTGAATGAAGGGACTTCAAAAAATAAACAAAGTACGTATGCTTCGCGGCGAGAGGCGAGCTTTCGGAGTGCGTTAGGTACGCCTAATGGCGCTCTCGAGAGAGCATTCGGAAATTCGCGGGAAAAAAAATTTATAAGAGCGCCTGCGCGGGTGTATGTGGTTGGATAGTTGTCTATTTATACAGAAGCTCTGGCAGTTTTGCCCGCAACGCTGAAGCACGGACAGCAATGGCGAGGTTTGGCGTTGCGCTCTGACTCCTATATAGCTAGGACTGGTGTTCTAACCAACCCTGACTGCGGAAAACCCGCCAGATCTGTATACAGTGAAGCAAATCTTCTTGGACAGTTGTGACAGAATAGAAAACGCAGGTCGGCTGTATACACAGAAGCCGCGTCGATCTGTGCGCGAAATGGCATATGCCTCTCCGGCAAACCACCCGCCGAGACCCTGCCGCCGGCACGCCGCTAATAATAATTGCCGCGGCCACCACTGCATGGCGCGAGCGCGTGCGGCCACAAAGAAGTGGGTCCCTTCAATTTTCCATCCCTGACACGCTGACCTTTTGTTCTGTCAGGAAAAGCGCAGTGCCCCCGAGGGAAGGCGCATATAATGGACGCCTTGCATTCCGCGCAGTTCAAGAACGGTGCCTATACAGCATTCGCGCACCGCGTCTGCATGTTTACACTGTGGTGGTAGTGGTTGTTTACCGCTTTTAAATGGCACGTCCAGTGGGCGGTGGAAGCGAAGTTGGCTGGCTGTTATCAGCTAACACAACTATCCCCCGTGGCAGGAGGCTTGCGCCACTTCAGCTATGACCATGGCAGCCAACCGCGGAAAGCCGCAGCCCAGGCGCGGTCTCAGTAAGATGCCCAGTATATAGAGACACGTGTGCAAACGTGGACGTCACAAACGCCTTTCGCGAGAAGCCACACGTGTCCGAAACTGACGGTGTGGGGCTGCATTTCCGTGAGCATGCGCATATGTGTGCTGCGTCTTCTTCCTTGTTTTTTTTTTTTTTTTCACTGTACAACCTTTCAGTTTGTATAGTGGGTTTTATAATGGGTAGAGAGGTCTCTCTGCCAGGTGCTCGACTACCTGCGGTGGCTCTTACGTATCGAAAAGGAGCCCTATAGAGATTTCTAGGCGTGGTCTCTGATCACGTGTTGTCCAACCACGGACGACTTTGTTGCAGAGTTGAGCTTGAGTTTATTCATCATAAACTGAAATCCACGGCAACTGCAGGAGGCAGACTATATAATGAGCTGCCGCAGGGCATTTCTATATAGTTTACCAGTAAAATAGCTAAAAGGGCGCTCCCTGCCTGGTGCTTGACCATTAGGGGACCTCAGCGCTTGGAAAGGGATGTTTCTCCTCAGCCCGTTTCATGGGACTCTGTACCGATTTCAGTCATACGCCTATAAACTGCCACGTTGACAGTGTTAAACTACTTGAACGGAACAGCATTTCGCCAGAAGAAACATCGAAAAACGAAAAAGGTTTGTTAGTGTTTTACATTTGACACACGCATTGAATTGCACATTAAATGGACTTTCAAGGTGCTTTCGCGTACCGTCATGAATTCTGTTATGCTATGTGAAACCACTGCCTTGTCTGATTAGTATTCCTTGCTGTAATTAAGAAATGGTCATTTATAGTGCATTGATTTCAAATGCCTAAACCGTTCCTCGTCAACTGTTGTCATGTGGGGGGTAGCGGAGCTTTCAAGCTGCTATGCGGGGCTTTTCCTCCGTGCGTCCTCTCTCTTTTATACTCATAAAGAGAGGAATAAATATTTCATTTGTTTGGGTCACGTCTGGCGCCGCCTCTATAGTCGCGGCGATAAATGTACGTGCAAACGCCAAAAACACGTCGGAAATACGCTCCATGTGGTCACCATTCTGCCTTTTTTTTTCTGCCTCAGCAACGCGCCAGATGCACGCTGGTCAATCATGCGGTGCCACGCCAGAGGGCTTTGAAACCGAAGGAATTCCTAAAAGGCTTTGCCGAGCGCTCTAACGATACATCCGTGACAGTAAGCTGAAACGGTGTAGTACACCCGTTGGATAATGGACAACAAATGCACAAACTCATTGCTACAGCACCTACATCAGAGTTGCATGCGTTTATAGGATGTCCGTTTCATTGCGACAGCAATTATATGGACCCTCCAAGCACACTTCTGCCGTCGCCGTGGTCGCGGGCGTGGTCGTGGACGTCGCTGTGAGGTTCCGTATAAAGTCCAAACGCGGTAACATCGTCGCCGCGTGCCGTAAGCTGCATGTGCTAGTGAAAGCTTGCAAGGGTCAACCGCCGATCACGACTCAATCTCGCGCGCGCGAGGGAGAAAGGCGGGGCTGATACTATACATAAAGATGACTGATACTATACCGATTTGTTCGAAACGCTTAACTGGGGACGACTTCTTTCTTCCCGGCGAGCAGAGCATCGCTTTCTTTTTGTTTACGAGTATTTTAAATATCTTGCTTGCGTTTAAAGTCGCGGAGTGTACTTTGTTTAGGCAGGCGCTTTAATACATTATAGCGATGTATACGCTTAAGCTTCAGTTGGTTTTGTTCGTTTATAGTTGTCTGCCCAAGCATTATTGTTACTCATGCTTAAGCAGCAGGAATATTCTCGCTAATGTACTTTTGTTTGTATACGGACGGTAGCAGGGATGGTAACTGCCTCGGAAGGTCTGAAGTTGATCATGACACATGTTTTATGCGGCGAAGCGACATATTGATTTCATAGCAGGCTTTAGTTTACCTGTGCTAGCAGAAGATGATGTTTTCTCATTCAACGCGTTGAGTTTCCAGTTTATTTGCTAGCCATAGATTTAGAAGCAACAGCAAGTAGCGCTAGTCCCAGCTTTGGAGCGTTCGACCTGCG
Organism: Dermacentor silvarum; assembly: GCF_013339745.2. NCBI lineage: Eukaryota > Metazoa > Arthropoda > Arachnida > Ixodida > Ixodidae > Dermacentor > Dermacentor silvarum. The sequence goes on from NC_051163.1 coordinate 56,807,294, forward strand.
CACGGCGCCCATAGATATTGCTTTCCGACGCTGTGCACACAACTAAATTCCACTACAACTGGTTCAGTTCGTTTCTAAGTCGTGTATTTACACTAATACAATGGACTTTGTTCAAAAGAAAACCCTCGCTAATTTTTGGAAACCTGTTGGATAAAACTCAACTCTGTCCGATCGGTTGTTATTCACTTCTTACGTTTCACCGGGGTTTGAGAATTCCTTTGGACGGCACGTGTCTTTTGTGTTCCCAAGCCCGAGTCCAAGCTCGAGCACTGCGTCGTGTGAGGATAAACAAGCGACAGTCTTCGGCCGCAGACGATCTTATCACACGTCTCATCCAACTATAAAAGGAATGGTGCACCCCGACTCACAAACGAAACTCTCGTTTGCTTTTATCCCAAGACGCACTGACCCGGTAACTTTACAGTTTTTAGCCTCGTTCTATCAGTGCAGAATATCCGTATATCAAGCTTCTTAAAGCGCGACAGACGTTACTGCCCACATATTGTGAGATGCTATGTGTGATATACTGCAACACGAGTCTCAGTGCGTAGTTGCCTATGAAGGTCGAAAATAGTTAAGTATCGTGCCTGTACCAGTGGAGTAACACCGCGAATAAGTGCTTGCACTTTTCCGAGTTCCTCTACGCACAAACACTTGCATATTTTTCTTAACCTCCAGCTGGCTTGAAAAGCTGTTTGTTTTAAAAAAAAAATCTGATGCGGCTCGCTGGGCAGGTCGGACGTTTTCACTCACGGCGCAACTATTTCCGCGGTTTCGTCGCTGAAATCATTAAAAACGATCAGAATAAGGTAATCGGCAGAAAAGACGCTTTCGGATTCGACGGAATACCTCGATTCGACGCCACAAACGAGAAACGTCAGCCGCCGTGAACCTGGATGTCGTAGCCGCCTTTGTTTACTCAGACAGTGTTGCCAGCTCAAGTAACAGTATTCTGGTGTTGCCGATAGTATTTGTTTAATGGCTTTATTTGATATCTTGAATTGAATCTCGAATTGAATTGTATTTTATTGACATAAAACAATTTACACAAATGAAATTGCAATAATGCATCTGGATCCCTAGCCAGAGGCTAGTTGGGATTCATTCAAGTATAATTATGAAAAAGAGCATGTCACATAACGAAACATTAATGATACAAACAAGTATCCACCGGTATGCACCATTTATGACATGTATTCGTGATGTGTATGCGTTTTCGTTTGCATTGCTTTTTAACATATGTTTATGTATGTTGACACACCGTGACAAGCCGACCAGCCGCACCTCATTTGATATCATTCCGAGTCACCTGAATGCTAGCAACAGATAACAGCCCCAACTAAATGCACGCGCCTTCGCAGACAACTACAGCGTAACAAAGTTGAAACAGGCAGGATGCCTTTAGTTGCCTTCGCCTCTTTGCACGTTGGCGTGAAACCAGACGAGGAGACAATTCGCGAAACGGAGAAATCCGCGAGAGCGCTACAAAGGACTCCTAGATATGTTCAGGGAGACGTCGTAAAAAACGTCTCGGATAATTTCAACATTGGACTGTTGCGAAATTGTTAAAAGCGCGCTCTTTATCGTGTGCAACAACATACCGATGCGTAGAAGTAGCTTCGAAGGTCGTTCGAATGAAGATAATCGCGCGTATACAATGGAATTAAGAAAAATAATAACATAATCCCTGTCACTTAACAAAGAAGAAAAGAGCGATTGCCGCGTGGTTCTTTCTTTTCCCGTATATCAGACCGACGTGATTGTAATTTATTTAACCTGTGAGGCCATCGGCGTCCTGATCTTGGCTCCGGTTTCTTTATCATTTCGGTCGCCGTCGAACCATGTTCCAAGGCACTGTTTAGGGTTACACGCCTAGTGAAGAATTCAAAGTGCTCCGAGCTCGACGTTCACTTTTATCCCGACTGCGAATTCCTGCAAAAGACACCAACGTTCCTTTGTGCCATTTTCTTTACATCAATTTCATGTAAAACATTCATGTAGAACATCATTTCAGATCGCCTCATACTGAATTACGACACCCATTGCGACACCAACATGCGAAGATATGTTGAATGACTGAATTGATAGACTAATTGACTAGAATACAAAAAAGAAAGCCTGGGAAATCTTAAAACAAGCCTCATAACTGCCACTCAAGGGTGTGTGTCTTCATTTTTCTTTTTTAATCTACTATTGATCCCATAACCTTTGCTTTAACTTGTGTGCAAGCAAGTTTGGCATGTCTAGTTCGGAATGAAGTTGTAAGACACAGCTCCGCGGCCTTTTCGATGACCGCATATAATTTTCTTACGACTGCGTTCTGCCGCAGAGAACCAGACCGCAGCGTCACATTCCAGCCGAGGCGGCCGAACTGTTATCGACGCGCAGGCGAAAACTGCCGTGTACTGAGCATTCAGCGCATAATGAAACAATCATATGTAAAGTATTTACTTACTTATTATTGATTTTTTGTGTTAAACTCAGTGCCTAAAGCTTTGCAAAAGTGGGTGTGTTGAACAGCCGAGGCGATTGGTCTGGGAAGGTGGCTCCGGTCCTGATATCCGGTTAATAATGGTTGTGAACACGTATGTGGTTTGCGTAACATTATTCCCACGTCTTCATACATGATCAATGCTGGGTGAGACATAGAAAGAAGAAAAAATGACGTCGTTGGACAGGTTAGGATTGTAATATAATTTGCGAAATTAACGAATGCGAGCGGATTTACGACGACAGGCAAGGGATAGAAGTTGTAATGGAATGTTTCGTTGCAGTGGTACTTGCGGTACGGCAGCTCCGTGGCCCTCCATTACAATATAGCTATAACTAAATATATCCTGCTCTTATATTAAACCTTTTGGAGGGGGGTTCAAAAATCGGGTGACACAGGACATACTGGTTGTAAGAGCCATCTCAGCTGGTCGTACTCATTTCGCCTCACCTCAAGCATGGATGTATTTATGTACCGATTCTTATCTGTCGATATTCATGTCTCTATCTAGGTCCTGAAGTCTCAACGCTCGTTTTTTTTTTCTTTTTTTCTCTCTTGTCCCCCCGGTCTAAAATAAACAATTTTGTTCGTTAAACTCGAGGCTTCTGAGTGCTTTCTTTCTTCTTTAAAATAAAAAAAATTCAAGTTCATACTCACACTGCACCCGACTCTCCGTAATACATTTTCTACCACTCTATTACGGCTTATCCCGCTAAAATTGCTAGTCAACGCAACTTGCCAAAAAAAAAGGCTAACCTTCTGTATCGAGCTAGAATTGGCACCGACCGCCTACACAGCCGTGGTTATTTAAGACTGAACGGCCTACTTCCCCACTTTGTGCCTTATGGGGTGGGATTGGTGATGTGGACCCCTTCGTCTAGTTGCCGCCGCAGTTATAAGTTCCCTGTAATTGTTATTCCAGTCAAAGTAGATTCTTGTTCACTTAACGAACGTCCGACACACTTTAACGATGGCGTATTGAGGCGCTACGTCTGCCGATATTTTTTTTAGCTGCACCAGATTATTAGGGATTGCCAGTGGCAAACAGCACAATTTTAACCCTTGAACTAAATTGTTTGCTTCACTGCATAAAAAAGTGTTTCCTAAAAAAAAAATCACCGCCCCTTCCGCTCCATGAAGATGGTCGAACAGTGAAGCTGCGAACGGCGCTACTTGCGGGGGACGGGACGCGTCGGCGTCCACGGGCGACGGCGTTCCTAGCGCGTTCTTCACGCTTTTCTACGACGTTCCCAGACAAGAATCCTTGACCAAAGCTCCGTATATACTCCCAACGCTAACGCCAACTCCTCTCACACCCCACTCCTCCGTTGACCTACTTTTATCGCACACCGCCATTGGTTGGCGCGCCTCACGCTCTCCCCCTCTAACGCGAGTATTGGACGGCGCGACTTACGTCAACCCCCCCCCTCCCCGTTCTCCTTTTCATCTGCACCCTCTCACAGCATTCTCACAGGGTTGAGCTCTTCTTTTCCTCTCCTCTCCAGCTAGGTTACTTGGCCCCTTTTTAGCGAAATCCAATGACGGGTCCGCATAAACAGGGTCCGCATAAACAGCTTCGCTGTAAGATAGTTAAGTGCAACAACAGTGCAGTTTTACCACAAGTTTGACGGCACATATCTCGAAACCGGTGGCATCTTAAGAATTAGTTCTAAGTCAGTATGCCTTTGATACTCACTAGCTACAATTTGTAGATTGAAATATGTGCAGTAAGGACAATATTTGAAAATTTTAGCTAGCCTAATTATGTTAATTACTCAATTTAGGATTGTGATTTCTCGTAGAAGTAATGTCCGCCTCATCGTGTAATTTAGATGAAGGATTAGGATTGTAATATCTGCCATTGAGAATTTCTTTAATTTGATGCAGCTATAAAAAGACCTTGTATATCCAACTTACTGCACATTTATTTTTCTTTGCTGTTGCTATAGACATTACATAAAAAGACGCCTGCACGATACAAATGATTTCCATAAATGTCACTAGTCGTTTCGAAATTTGGTTACGTTAACAAAATATTTAATCGAGAATGTCACATATCTCCAGAGTGATATCACAGGTTTTTTAATGTGGTTTGCTCAAAGAACTTCTTGAGCGCGTTCGTGAATTTATCGGTAAAGTAGACGGAAACCTAGTGCGAATATGTTTCCCAGCAAAAGCTCTGGCATCGCCATAATGCCCTCAGAAGCGCGATCGCGCAAGCATGTCGCATTTCGAACGTTCGCTTCTTCCTTACGTCAATGAGTAGGCGGTGTTCAATTTGCGCTGCCACCTCGCCGCGCTGGCGACCGCTTACAAAAGCACGGGTCCGGCGAACATTCGGAAAGAGAGAGAGAGAGATTCTCAGGCAATCTCACCCCTGGAATGTTCTGGTTACTTATGACGCCCCCTCCCCCACCTCTCCCTCAAAAAAAGAACTCCGAAAGTTGTAGCGTATGCCATTGTATTCGCGTGCTAAAGACCAGAGAGGAGGTGCACTCTCCCACCTTTGGAAATGTCTATAGAACCTTTTCACCACGCTAGGGTTAACCGCGCTCCCGTGGACTCCACCGGGTCACGTGGTGAAGCGTCCACTTCTTACCTCAGCCAGCCTCCACTGCCTCCCTCTACAATGGTAACGGTCGACGGTGGTGCGGCAAAGCAAGCCGCTGTTTCGGCGTTTGCCACCGACAACGATTGCGTGAACGGCACGAAACTTTGCCCACAGCTACAGAAGACACGAATTATGTTTCGCGTCCATCCTTCTCAGCTAATCACACCTTGTCCAACAGGTACGACCCCTGCCGTACAGTGCGCGTACTAGAAGGCAAAGCTATAGGAACCGTTTTCCAAGACACATTGGTATACGTATCTTCAGCCACTGTATTAAATCCGGATTACTGTCATTCGCTAATAGCTGCAAAGCAAATATTTATTTGCCTACCACCCCGTGGTTCGCTCTGGGTCGGTTTTCGCTGAGTAGATTCAATCTCGCTTTAAAGAAAAAATTGTGGCAGTGCCCAACTATCGACGGGAATGCGTTTAGCATTGAATCAAGATATTGACACTACGTGTTGCCTCCGTCGAACCGAGTTATGTATGAAGCGCGCACTACAGCGGGATTCCTCTTTCGCGCTTCCGTAAGCACACTCGGCGCCATCTGGCGCCGACGCCGCGAAGCCTCCGCGTGGCCTCCGAAACGCGTGACGCGCTGGTGCGTGCGAACGCTAAGCATTGCTCACTCGCTTGCCGCCCACTCAGTGGCACATTCTCAGTGACCCAAGTTGTCGAGAGGTTTACTAAAGAGCGGCATACGCAGTGCATTCATGCCGTATCTCGCTAAAGCGTCGGCGTGAAAGGCATTCAACGAAAGCGGCTGCATACCGAGTGCTGTTGTAGCGCAGCCTGCTGAATGCGTCGAGTTGCTGTCCTTGAGGAACCCTTGTGACGGGCGTTCGATTCTGCTCAGCATCGCAGAAACGTAAGCTGCCGTCGAAGACGTTCACTAAGGACCAGCACAGAACGAGCGGCACTTACCCAAGTCGACGTCGAATAGTTCCTTCGAACAGCGGTGCCTACCCAGCTCCGCAACTACACCGTGCGTGAACCATGTCGGCGTGAAAGAGGTTCGTTGAAGACCGGCGCGAATGTACACCACCCTACCACATACTTGGTGACCCAAGTTGGTCCGATGGTTGGTTTCGAATCCTGTTCCCCCAAGCAGAACAGCCCGATGGACTATCCATTCGACCACGGACAACTCAGTGACCGAGGTAGGCGGGAAAACGGTTCAAAAGTGCGTGAAATACACCAAGAATGCGAACGCATTAAAAAACAGCACGTCCGGCACCAGGATTCTCGCATCGGCCCGCCAGCGCATGCAGCAGCGCGATTCTCTAACCATTAGGCCACAAACGCACGTCTCTCGCGCCAACACCACCAACCAGCTCTTTCAGATGGTCGTCATGTGTTGAAGACGATGATGATATCCGTACTATGGGCACATGCCTGCAACGGGATATTGGTCCGGAAGTCGGCGGTACATATTGCCATCTCTTTGAGATTTGATCGCTGCGTGTTTATGATGATCGTGACTGTCATATACCAAGAAACATACCCACAATTGGTGCCGGGCGCGAGGCGCATACGCACGTTGTTGATGATGACGATTTCTACACGATGACACATACCCACGACGTGCGATTGGCTAAGAAGCGGCCGGTACATTTAGAATAAATAGGAATATATGAGGGAATATAAGTCAATATAAGGTTTGTCACGTTGTGCAGCACGGGTGAGCGAGAGAACACGCGGGTGCCAGTTGCCTTTATGCCAAAGGCGAAGAAACAAAGTGGGCGAATTTAGAGCATTTTATTAACCGCTTGACGAAAGCTTCGCTTCACATAGATTCCGACGTATTATTTATTTATTTATTTATTTATTTATTTATTTAATTATTTATTTATTTATTTATTTATTTATTTATTTATTTATTTATTTATTTATTTATTTATTTATTTTGTGAAGAAGACGCGCCTCCGTTCAGCCGCATCGCCAATGCTCGGCTTCTTCTGCTCGCGCTGCTGGTCGCTGGTGTCTTTAGAGACGGTGCCCCACGCTGCCTCGCCGTTCCTTGAACTCTAGCTTCCTTGAAGGACACCGTCAATAAAGCTCTTATCAATTTATTTATTTATCTATTGCCGTTGGTTTATAGGTCACGTGTTGACACGCCTTTGGTTCAGTAACGTTTCGTTTTTGTTATCTTTTTGGGATGATGCGATTACATTTCATTGTTTATTAATGCGAAAGCATTATATGGCCCGTGAGGCAAAAAAAAAAAAAGCTGGCGTTGTCTGCAACGAGTGGCAGGAAAAATCATCATCAGCATCTTATATATTTGTATGAAAAGAGTGAAGTTAGAACAAGTTAAAGTAAGGCGACTTAAGGTGGAGTACAGTGAATTAAGGTGAAGTGAATGAAGGCGCATTAAGGTCGATTGAAGTAGGTTAAAGGGGTTTAAGATGGATTAAGGTGAATTAAGGTAGATTAAGGTGAATTAAGGTGGATCAGAGTGACTTCCACATTCGTCACTTATGGACTTAAGTGACTGTCATTTTTTTTTTTTGCGTAATCAGTCGTGAATGTGTCGACTGCGCTATACATTGGTTTATGCAACGCTCCGAGCCTAAAACAGCTTACAGAAAAGATATATATAATATCGTCCCTCACTCGCTTACGTTGTGGCTATAGGGACGAAACACGTTCAGCTTCGAACATGCTTACGTAACGCATGTTAATCACTCGCTGACCGGGATGCTCGCTTATGAGTGCACTCACATTCAATACGTGACTGAGTCTCAGTGAGTTTCACTGGACGGGGCTGGGCGTTAGTGCAGACCAGACAAATTATACTTACAAGGGTGAGTGAATGTGTACCAAGTTCGCGGTATTGTTGCCAACAACTTTGACATTAATCAAAACATAATCGCAAAATTGTTCCACTGCAGCAAAATATTGATTTGGGTTAGATGATGGTTCGAACATTTCATTCCTGGGTTATGGCACACAGAAACAAGGACGAAGATAGCCTGGGAGGCTTAAGAAAGCATACTTTAGAAGGAAAATTTCATGGTGCTGGATTGAATATAACACTTTCCGATATTCTATCTTCGGGAGCCTCTTCTCTGGCACATTGTGATAGGGATGTTGGTGCAGCTCCTGTGGGGTATATAATTGAATCAGGACGATTTCCTTACTTAATCCTTAAATTTTGTGACTTCATTCCTTTAGCTACTCAAAATTTCCCAATAGTGATTCTTTTTAGACTCCGATAATCTCTCTCTTAAGTCACTCGATTCTTGGCCGATCCCTCATAGTGGGTATGAGTCACTCTCGGAGGCAAGCAAGCAAACAATCAAGATTAGGAGCTACAGTAAAGCAGATTTAACAGAACGGCATTAACCAGCAATACACCTTTTTTTGCGATTATTTTCCTTGCGAACACAAAACACTGCTAACTGGTCAGCTCTTAGTACAAAGATTCATGACAGAATGAAACGGTTGTAAATTCACTAACTAGGAAGCAGCCTTTCACAAGTTTGGACGGGTCCGGCATGTTTATTATGCACAAAAAAAATGTGGCGTTGAGCGTCTTCACGCTGTAGACGACAACACGAGAACAAGGTGAGAGCAGGAGCCAACGATTCGACAAGTGGACTTGTCTTCTTCAAAGCGACATATGCTCTCCTCGGCACAGTATATATAGGTAGGGTTCTTCTAAAGGGGAGAGAAGGTAAGGCGGGTGGGTGAGGTAGCGAGCGAGAATGTGTTAGCGGCGAGACTGTAGAATTGAAAAGAAAGCTAATGCGCTACTGATAGTCGGTGGAGGAATTTGAGGGAGTGCCGTGTGTTAGCCGGTTGACGTGTCATTGTAGGTTCCTCTTTTCGTGGAAGGGTCCTGGACGACGGGGAGGGAGTGGGGGCGGTATCTGCTCCGTTGGAGGTCAGTGCACTTGCTGGAGGTCAGTGAACTCCAGCGTAGCTTGCACTGGAGGCGCAATGCTAAAGAGACAGCGGAGCTGATGGGCACCTAGTTAGTCCTGGCTTTTGGGCTAGGCTAAGCACCACCAAGTCACCTCGAGTATTTTCTAGGATTTATTGATTGTTGATCGATTATCGATTAGCTATTTATTGGCTATTGATTGGCTATCGCAAGGTATCGGCCACGTATTTGGGCTAGGCTAAGCACTACCAAGTCATCCCCAGCACTTCCCGGAATTTATTGATTATTTGTTGATTATCAATTAGCTATTGATTGGCTATCGATGACTGACTTAGCTTATGTAGTCCCAACCATGCTTAGCTAGACTTAGCCAGGCTCCGCTTCACTAGTTCACAGGGGTTTGTGCCATTTTGCTTGGACCATTTCTGCACTACCGCCAGGATCGGCCCGCAATATTTTCCGACGCATCATGGACTTACGGCCGGCTTGAACAGCTCCCCTGTTAAAATCGTCGACGCGCGCTGTATGCTTATGCGTGAGAGAAAGCGTGCCTTTGTCTATGTACAATGAACATTTTGATTCCTAACGGCCATCTATTGCTTTGACGCCTTTATTTTTTTTTTTTCTCCTTCTGCGTGTTAACTCCCGTCTACACTTCAGTGCCCCCAATATTAAATCGCTGTTTGTTGTGGCATTGTGGCAGAACGAAAGTTCGTTGCGTTTACTGCAGCGCATGCCCCCACCCCAGTCGGCGCAATAGAATGGCTGAGCGACAGTGGATCTTGTTGCTGGTTCCGCATACTACTACTACTGCCTCGCACTCTTGAGGTAAGTATAATTACAGAGCACCACGTCGTCAGGAACGGGGGCTTCGTGTCTTGTGTCTGAACACCATTCATCGTGTGCTGCCCACAAATAAAGGCCGACGAAACGTCCTTGCGTGTCCATGCGAAAGCGGAAAAGGAGGGGGGAGGGGGTTCGTTGTAGAGAGCACTGTGAAATACAGTTATGCAGAGAACAGTGCCATTCGACGTCTGCTGCGCAGCTAAGAGCAGGCGTACGTGCCGACATCTTTATAAATGAGCGTCCGCGCCTCTGCGGTTATACTCTTCTTGCAAGCTAAAACCCTGCGAGGGCGGAACGAAACAGGAACTGGAAGTTTGCCTAGGCTTCGCGCAGTGAGATAATGATGTGGCACACTGAGAATGCTGGAGTGGGTCCCCACATAATCTTCGATGACTTAACCAAGGCCGTCTAGGTCGTAGGCGAGTATCCCATTCCGGAACCAGACAGTGCGTGCCTGCGCGTGCCTTACGGGTTTCGTTTTATTCTTGCGGAGATCAAAGTGACAATAACGATGCATCGTATTTTCCACATTTTGCGAGGTTCGTTCTAGGTATTCGTACAAACGAGAGCATGCCAACGCTAGCGCGCTGGCGTGGTCAGCAGTCGTATTGCATATATATATATATATATATATATATATATATATATATATATGCAGGGTGCCCCATCTAAAGGTAACCAATGCTTTAAAAACGACCGTGTGTGCTAGGAAGCTCAAAACAACTCAGTGGTTTTGAGAATCGCGTGGCCTAGCCTGCGGTATTTTTTTTTTGTTTTGAACAGTATATTAATTAGTATAAACTAATTGCCTAACATTTTAAATATTGGCTTCACCAAGTGCCAATACGAAAGTTGTAGTTCACATTTTAAAATGGCCGACTGAAGTGTTCGCAACTAAGCATCATTGATGGAGCTTCTTGTAATTGCCTTTAAAGAAAGTCCGCGAAATACAAATAAATAAATAAATAAAAGTGCGTGATAGCGCCACTATTTCAGCGCTCCTAGACGACCGGTCAAGAAACGCAATCCGCTTATCTCTACAGTGGTTCCGGGATGGGCTTGGCGTTTCCGGTGGCCGCAAGATACGTGCCAGCAGCTCACGCGAGATATGATTAAAGCCCCTCAATCTTACAAAAGTAGCGCCATTCTTAGATCTTGCCGCCACCGCGCTCACCCCAGCATTTCCTTCTCTCCGCCTCCTGTCGCCCCAGCCTCCTCCATCCCCCATTGGCCAATCTGTGTCACGTGGACGCACGCGTTGCGCTTTTGTATATATATTTTTTTCTTTCCAGCGCGCTCCTACCGCCATTACGACCCAGTGATACGAAATTGATCTATGCGCGATCGGAGTTTACCGCGGATTTCCTCTGGTGGCGCGTAAGCCGTCGTCTGCTTAAAATCCCTATATATGAGAAAAGTACCGCCATCCTTAGATCAACGCCGCTTCGCTCTCTCCTGTATCTTCGATTGGACGATGATAGCACTCGCTTTGACTTCTTTATATATATATATATATATATATATATATATATATATATATATATATATATATATATATTCGCTTCAGAGCCATGTTGAAAGTCACTCTGCGCAGCCGCAGTCTCCGGCGACGATGGCGGCGCGCGCCCCGCCTGAAAGCTTCAACGTGGACTTTCTAGGGCCGCCACCGTCGACTTGCTTTCGCAAGCAAAAAATAAAGAAAAAAGCGAGCGCTTTAGGAGAGGAGACGGCGGAGGAAAGAGCAGATGGCGGTACTTTTACTATATAGGGACTTTACGTCTGCTACGGCAGGTTTGACATAGGCGGCGCCACTGTCGAAGACGTGATGGCCGCGCCGAGCGAGTCGGCCACTTGCAGTGAGCCATTTAAAAGCGTCGAAATTTTGATCTACTTTCCGCCTTATATGCGTTGTTGTAAGCCGGTATTGACTAAGAGTGTTACCGTCATGGAGGAAGGAAACAAAACAGGAGAGGCCCTGACGTCACTTTTTTGAAGCCGGAAGTGCAGCCATGTTGGTGTGCCACCTCTCTTTGCGCCTCCAATCAGGAGTTCTGAAGCTCACCGGAGCAGATAGGCGCGAACTTTGAACTTGCATTGTTACGACCCACCGGAAGTGTGTGCTCCTAACGCGCGCCAAAACAAAGCCTACAAAATTTCTGTAGCATTTTTAGTGAAGCAGACGCGCTCCTGTGTTTTTCCGTGGCACGTTGAAGAAGACGACGAAGACCCGCGCCGTGATTGCTTGAGTGTATCTGTTGCTGGCCGACACTCACACTCACAGAATCAAAACACAAGTTTCAAGCTTACACACCACACTCCAAAGTCAGCTTTTCTCGCGAACAAAAGGTGCTGCGGGAAAGACACCGGCGGAAAAATCTTGTCTCACTTTTCAGAGACCGCGAGCAGCAGTGAAAGCTTCAGGAGCGCGGTTGCCATAGCAACGTTGACATTTGGGGTACCCGTCCCAGTGCTCCTTTGCGAAAAATAGCACGTGACTTCCGCCACACCTTCTCCAATACGTTCGTGCTGGCCAGGGCCTCTCCTGGGGTTTCCTTCCTCCATGGTTACCGTGGAACGGAGGAGGAGGGAAGTGGATGGCGCTACTTTTAGACATTGAAGGGCTTTAGATATAATCGCGAACGAATAGAAAGCATGGCAATTGTATTTTTCCTTCCCGATTAAACAGCTCTGCGGTCAACATTTACTCAATTGCCCGAGCTCTTTTTTTTTCCTTGCGTGTTCGGGCGCTTCATTCCACAAGTGGAGCGAATGATATGCTTATGCCACGTCACGTCGACGCGCGACACACCTTCATCACCGCCGCTCGCTTGCTGCGCCGGATCGCAACCGATCGCGATGATCGGTTGTCTGGGGGCGCTGAAATAGTGGCGCGCTGTCACGCGGTTTTTGTATTTCGCGGGCTTTCTTTAAGGGCAAGTACAAGAAGCTCCATCATTGGTACTTAGTTGCAAACGCTTCAGTCGGCCATTTTCAAATGTGATCTAGAACTTTCGTATTGACACTTTCATGGACGAAGCCAATATTCAAAAGTTAGGCAATTAGTTTATACTCATTAATTGACTTTGCAAAACGAAAAGAAGATAATACCGCAGACTAGGCCACGCGATTCTCACCTCCACTGAGTTGGTTTGAGCCTCCTAGCACACTCCGTCGTTTTAACAGCAGAGCTGTTTAAGCTTGGCAAATTTCCGGTGTGCAACGCTAAAACTGGTTGAGCGAGGAGGAGCCACGTCTCTCGCGAGCATGTCCGTCTCATCGAATAACCCAGCTCAATGATAAGAATTATGCTACCTGCCACAGGTGCACACGATGTAAGCACCGAAAGCGCTTACGTGTCCTCTAACGCTGTGGCCAAATGGGGCCCAGAAATGAAATACCGCATTCCTCACAAGCTCAAAAGAAGCCAAACAAGCATGGTGCACCGGATTCGCCTTGGTGTCGCATTCACGAATCGTTATAGACATATGATTGGTTGCAGTGGCATTAGCCCCAATTGTGAATACTGCCAGGTACCAGAAACACTTGATCATACATTCTGCGTTTGTCCCGCGTACGCACAAGAACGACAGAAACTGGTCTCTCAAATTGCAAAAGTCGATAAGAGGCCCCTATAAGACGAGTTTCTTTCAGGTCCTTGGACCAATGCAAACAGCGCAGCCCTGATAACCAGTGCCGCTTTAGTCTATCTACAAGCCACTGGACTGGACACACGGCTTTAGAGATGCCACAACGTTGTAAACTTGTATATCCACACCTCCTCCTCTCATCATCATCATCATCATTCATTAACCTTTTTCCTCCCCGTCCCTCTTCACCAGTGTAGAGTATAGCAGGCCAGAGCAAGTTACAGCTCAGGCCGACCTCTCTGCCTTTCTGTAAATAAATTTCTCTCTCACTACAAAGCTTCGTGTCGTCCACCCAGTCAGCGTATACAATATCCACCGAAACATGGCGTTATATACAGCATTCGTAGTAGTGCTATTTTAGAGTAATGGTAGTAATGGGAGTAATGGTAATTTTGACAGCAGGCCGCCGCCCATAGCGGTGCTTCAACACCATTGAAATCAACTGACAGGCTCGTTACTTCGTATATGAAAGGCTAGGGACGTCACTTCCCACGTCGCATGAGTTACCTTCTGTCTCTCCGCTCAGGTATCTTGCTAGATCGTCCAGGGTTGCGGGCCTGCAAAGGCGTTTCGAAGTGATATTGGCTAACGCTTGCCATGCCATCTCCCAGACCTCCAGGTCTGCTGAGGTCAAGAGCTCGAAGGCGTTGTCGATACGACAGGTGTCGCTCGTCTCAGCGGCAAGGGGAATGCCTGGTGACCCGTCCGGCCGCAGAACTACCATAAAGGTACTCGTTTGCCGCGTTTCCTGGCAGAAAAAGTGTCCTTTTGATTAGCGGTCGGAGGGTGTCGTCGAGGCGTGCCCACTCTGCTTTCCCCACAAGCCCGGACCGCATGGCGAAGTGCGGCAAAGACGAAATTTTTAGCCGCATCAGTCATCTGCCAAGGGACGAGCATGTAGTGCAGCAGGACGCGTCCAGCGTCGATCGCCACGTTGACCGTGCTGCTGTCTGGCAACAGAGAGAAGCCGACAGGGTTCCCTAGAAATAACTGGCCCTCGAAGTGCCCTAGGCAGGGGATTTCTTCTGTGCTGACTGTGAACGGCATCGGCCGGGTGCCAACGGGGCTTTTTTTTTTCCCAGAGAGATGCAGGCTTTTGCATTTCGCCGGATTGAGCTGAAGTCCTACTTAGAGAGCCAGGTTTGCCGCTACGTTAATGCGGCTCTGGAGTGTCCCTGGGTCGGCCGCCAGCGGCGTCAGATGATCAGCGTAGGCAAACACGTTGTGCTGCTTGTCACCTCCATTAACTGCCCGCACGGCGAGGTCGATCACCAGGTTAAACAACAGGCCACTCAGTGAGCATCCCTGGCGAATCCCGGCTGAGATGTCGGGATTACTACGATCAGATATTAGCCCAAAAGGCCGACCCACGTCGGCCATGTCTACGTTCGCACCACCCTCTCTTTGTCGGTGTTCCGACCGCTTGCGTGCCTAGTTTCCTGCCGCTCTCCCAAGGCGGCGGAACCGTCGCGCGTGCATATTTTTAAGCAATTTTATGGAAATCCATCCAGAATAAACGCGCTCCGGAAAGGGCTCGTCGTCGACGGGCCGATTCTAGCGTGACAGCTTCCGGAGCCCAGGCGAAACTTCAGCGAAGAGCCGCAGACCCCGAGTTGAGGGAGCGCAATGTTGAGGCCAAGCGTCAGTGAAGAGCCGCCGACCCGAGTTGCGGAAGCATGATGTTGAGGCCAAACGTCAGCGTCGTCATGCCCTCCAGTAACCCGACCACGGTCGTGCACGCCTCGGCAAAGCTAGCGCCAACTTGCCCGGTGCGATGGTCAGGTTTCTACGCGAGTTTCTCAACCGGAATGTTCATGATAGACATGTTCGGTTGTGTGATGCTCAACGACGATACGCCCATTCTCATCGTGGGGGCAATATTCACAACAGCAGACCCACCATAGACACAGCTTCGCTGGCTTCCATCTTGACAACAGTGGAAGGGCTCTGAATTTTTTCATAGGTCTAGAGAATGTGTTCCGCCAGAGCCACGTGTTCCCGTGTTCACGTTTTTTATTTTTTTTTTTGAACAATGAGCGACGCAACCGGTGGAAATGCTTAGTCTTCCGCTGCTACTAAACGAGCTGCCCGAACAGAGGCTTAGCGCCACTTCCGAGAGGACCCTGTGTTTCAGAATCAAATTATTTGCCACAATATATGGCGAATTCAAAACACCTAAACAGCTGCGCTCAAAATTCGGATTCGGAAGTATCGTAATCACCGGTGAATTCTCTTTTACAGCAAAGCTGTATATGGCTAGGTTCTGGCGGATCGCATCCGCAGACAAAATGACGCGCAGAACAAAGTGGGCCGATCCTGGCCATAGTGCAGAAAGGGTCCAAGCTCAATAGCAAATACCTCTGTCATGTGGGCCGATCCTGGTCATAGTGCAAAAAGGCTCCAAGCTCAATGGCACATACCCCTGTGGGCTCGGGGGCCTATATAACGCGCCCTTGAACTATACCCTGGTCACACGTGGGACCCAAAGAGACAAAAACAATGCGCCGGAGCGATGAACGCTGTTGCCCAAACGCTATAGTCTATGACGATACGTGTCGAAACGTCAGTGATAAAACGTAATAGTCTATCAACCAATAGCTGCGTCTCATTCTCTCTTGACATAGCCATTTCCCTAGTGACGTCATCAGTTGCCCCTTGGACTTGGTATAGGTAAGACCCGTGTCGCTCGCTTCGAAGAGGAAGAGCGCGCCTTCAAGGAGCGCCGGCGCGTTCCACAGCGCGAATGGATGCGAAAGCAACGAGAAGCCGAACGCGCAGCGGCCCAACGTGCTGCGGCCGATGGTGCAAAGTGGGGTGAGTCTAATTGCCTAAACTCGCTTTCACTCGCACACACAGCATACGCATACGGCGCGCGGCGACGCAACGGAGTTATGTGTTGTGTCTTTTCAACCATTTACCATAACCACCAAATTATATATATATATATATATATATATATATATATATATATAATTAAACAAAACCAACAGCTTCGCTGGTATTCCATATTCACATAGTAGAATGGCTGTGAATATTTTTCGTTACGCGCAGTTTCGCCAATGCCAACATAGACCCCCAACGCTTTTACCCTAATATTTTTAGACTGACACAACGAGATCTCATTTCCCAATAAGCCCAGCGTTTACATTAGCAGCGCAAAGTCATTAAGCGGTGACCGGACTTTAAATGGCTCGGCTCACTTTCACAGCTGATAAGGCCTGGGGCGTCTTGCACGACCATTTAATAACAAAAATAATGAATTCAAGAACCTGTACTTAAATGTTCCCTCGACAACTCCTACTCCGCATTAGAACGCGTTCTTAAATTCGTTATTAAATGTTCGCGCAAACCGCCCCTGGAGCATTGCGGTTCTTGTGGATGGAGTTCGTAATGAATTGCTATATGCTATCGCAGCCAATAGTGCATGCGACACCCAGGCGTTCGATACTGCTGGTGGAGCCAGATGTTTCATGCGAAACGCTACCTGCAGTTCAACACAGCCGCAACAATCACTCTAGGAAACTTTGCAACTAACTCACAAATATTTCTTGAAATCATGACCAGCAATAACTGCATTATAGAAATCTTTCACGTACCCGTAAACAACGACAGCCTTTTAGTTCAAAACGCCTCCAGCACGTATTAGAAAGAGCGACAACGCGATCTTATAGGTCCATTTTTGCGATAACGCGTTCTTGGCAGTGTGCTCGTGTGCTCCGTGTCCTGATAGTCTCGTGCGTGACCGTTGGCGGCGCTGCGAACAGGCACTCCGCGCCGGCTAAATATATCTTCATTTTCATGCGCTTGCCCGCGCTCTGACTGAGTGCTCGCGTAACACGGCGCTCTGAAATTACGATCTGTATTTTTTTCTAGTGCTATTTTTATAAATGCCAGCATCGGGAGGGCAACAGACGTTATATATTGAATGTATCTTCCACGTAACCACCCGACGTAGTAGCCCAGTGGCTATGCCGTTGCGTTGGTAAACTCGAAATCGATTATTCGACCTGTGGTCGCGGCGGCCGCATGCAAGAACGCTCGGCGGCCGTGAAATGCAAGAACGCTCGTGTATAGTTGGATTTATTTGCACGTTAAATAGAACCACATTGTCAAAATTAATCCGGAGTCCTCCACTACGGCATGCCTAATAATCCCATGGTACTTCTGGCACGCAAAATCGCCGAATTGCGAATAGCAGCGACGCTGGCTAGGTTCCAGGAGATTGCGTCCGTAGAAAACCGGAAGTGTAGTATAAAACATATTCGGACACGTCGCGCCACCTCGTGGAGTCATACGAAAACGCCGAGTTGGCGGCGTTTTCAACTTCGGATTGTAAAAAAGTGCGCATTATACCGCGGTTTTCGCCGGATCTTACGTTTGCTTATTCATTACGTGGCGTAGATCACCCTAGAGACCACAAGCACGAAGATCGGACAAATCCTGTACTTTTGTGACCTCGTGTAGGCAGTTAGCGTCGGATTATCCTGTGGCGCCTTGTCGCCTACGGATTGCGGCTTCAACGTGCATCAACAGTGCATCGCCTACTGCTTCGCTTGCGATGGCACCACCTAAGACAACTGCTGCGCTAAAAGGCGCAGAAAAGCAACGACGTCGCCGGGTGAATCGCGCTTTGCGAATCGCGCTGCGAGTTGAGTTCACGAATCAAACATGCAACAGCTTCTGTGAAGACTCGTTTCACTTGCGTGTTCTACCGATTCCTATGAAAGAGGAATCAACCATAATTTTTGCTCACGGACACGGACGCGCAAAATGCCACCCACCGAGAGGCTAACAGATTCGTTGTAATATAGTGTGTGTGTGTGTGTGTGTGGCAGGAGGGACGGCGTGCGTGCTCGCACACTCATATTAAATGAAACGACCGCTTTATGGTCGCTTCGTTAACTTGGTAGGTACCAAAATTGCTATAGTATGACAAGAGTGTATGACGAGCATAAATGATAGGTCATGACATGCGTGTCGTGTAGGTCACGAAACAGCCGCCTACGTCTTGGTGCTCTCATGGTCGTTTCGTTAACTTGGTAGGCTACTCGGACAGTGCTTCGCATAACATCAATTCCCACAGGGCGTGGGATCTGCCGGCATGTTTTTTTGTATACTCAATGAACCTCAACCTGAGACATTTCTATTTTACAGAAAATCAATTTATAGCTACATTATATCTACTTCTGGATATGTTCCTACAATGTAAAAGCATGCAACCACCCTTCTCATTTTAATGCAGCGCCTTAACTTATGTGGCAATCCATGCAGCATATGGCTTCGCATAGCATTCACAGATGCCTACTCCTCGCTCATCGCAATTCTCAGAAGTCGCGAAAGTGAAGTTTGTGGATTAAGATGTACAATTGCGCACCTTCTTTGTGAATGTTCTCGTTACAGTGTGCAAACAACCATGGCCTGCGCCACCGCTCGACTAATCTTACAATCGTCCCCTTACGTGAAGTGATCGTTGAACCCTATAATCGGTCTAGGTTGCATTTTAGCGCGTTGCCAGCGCTAGAATGCTTTTTTAAGAAAGAATCCTACTATACGTGTTCATGCTAGAAATCGCGTAATCTCATGGCGGTGCCCAGCGAAGTGAACACACTATCACGTCTCCATGGGTCCCTGGTCTCCGTGGTGCGATCGGCAATGAACTCGCTGTCGGGGAGGCAAGATCGGCATTCTCTATTCCGCTGATGAAATGCGGATTGCCTACTCGCGACTTGGCAATAACTCTATGATCCAGGCACTCATGCAGGTCCTTACTATATTATACACATCTTGCGCTGACAACACCCACAGAAGTCTGCATGCAATCGACCCAGATGGGAAATTCCGTATGCACTCGCAGGCTACGCGGAGCCAAGCGTCACTACTAGGCAGGATTCGGCTGGGCGTTTTGCTTTCACCCGCCACTACGCGCACCTCATCGGCCTGTCGAATAGTCCCGACTGGAAACACTGTCAGACGCCTGAAACGCTGGGACACATATTATAGGATTGCCCAGCATATAAGCGGGAGAGACGGACGCTGGACACTTTCCTAGCCAGCGTCGGCAGGCAACCACTGTCGGAGGGTGCTATTCGCGGCCCATTGCCTGAAACTTCAATTGCAATGCAGACAACGAAAGCGATGTTGAAGTTCCGGCATGACAAGGGTCTAGACGAGCGGCTTTAGTAGGACCACTGTCTTACGTACATAAGCATTTACTCCTTCCCTTCTCCTCCTCATCACTCATCCCTATACTTTCCCTCTCCTTTCCCTCTTCCCCATTGCAGAGTAGCAGATTAGAGCGCACCAGCTCAGGTTGACCTTTGGCTCAGGTTGCCTATATGCCGTAAATAAAATATCTAACCTACTAAGTCTATCGCAGTCTAGCATATTGCCTCTCTCCTTGATGTTTACTTTCTTCATCAAAACGTCTGTCCCTATATTGTACAGCTACCTATGTCTGTAACGACTCTATCAATACCTTCCCTGCTTTTTTTCCACCAATTACTAAACGTATGTTGCTTATCTCCACTGCTGACCAATTACTGCTTTCGTCCGCTTTGAATCCCGGTGCTTTTGGAAGGCGGACGCTTCCTCCGGGTTTCACTGGGTGGACATCTTCGCATTCCAGTACAATGTGCCGAGTCGTTAGCGTATTTTAGCTGCAGCAGACGCATGCCTCATTACGTTGCGAATAATTACTCCAATATGTTTCACTCTGGACACGATGCGTCATCTGGCGGCTCCGCTGTGAAGTTCGAGCGTGGCTTCCGGGATGCGCGTCGGTGAGTGCGATCGGTGATAATTGTTTCAAAACCTATGGGGCTTTACGTGCCAAAACGACGATCTCATTATGAGGCACGCCGTAGTGGGGGACTCCGGAAATTTAGACCACTTCTGGTTCTTTAACGTACACCTAAATCTAAGTGCACGGGCGTTCTTGCATTTCGCCCCCATCGAAATGCGGCCGCCGTGGCCGGGATTCGCTGATAATTGTTTCGCAGTGCCTATTCTGTGGACCAGACCACAGGATAAACTCGCACTTTATTCTGTCGACCAAACCACAAAATACACTTCAGCGTTATTTTGTGGACTAGACCACAATATAGGTATAGAGAAAGAATTTCAACAAGAGGGGACACTCTTGTTGAAATTCAGCCCACGCACATGCGCCGTCGATACCTGGACAGCACGGCGGTGGCGGCTACTGCCATTAATGAGAAGTCTTGGTCACTTCACGGGGTTTGGATCCATGAGTAGCTCTATCAACACTTTACCAAACAGTAGCTCAAAGAGTGCTTATTCAGGCAGATAAATGTGACAAACTGCCCATTTAGTATTTCCTTCGCTGTTGTTACAGATATAACTTAAAAAGACGCGTGCCTGAAACAAATATTCCCACAAATATTATTAACTCTTTCGAAATGTGGTTATGTTCATAAAATATTCCATCGAGAACTTACTATATTGCCAGAGTGATATTGCATGTTCCTTAATGTGGCATGCACGAACGATCGCTTGGTAAGATTTGGCTCCATTGGCAGTCGACAGACGGGCGCTGTATGGTCAAGCGTTTCTCAACACCCAAGTCCCGCTGTTTTGTCCCTTTCGTTTCCCTCTTTCGCTCGACGAGGGAATACACTGTAGTTCTTTTAGCCAATCAGCATCTTGGATCAGGTGGCCATATCCCGCACGTGATGTGTCGTCGTTTCCCGCCGGGCTCCGCCTCCAATCTTGCTAGGTCGCCCCCGAACACAGGCTGACACCTTGGGAACCGAACGTTGATGTCGTTCCCCCGGGATTGCCAGACACTGGCCCCCTTCAAGATTCGCCTCTCCATAGCGGTCAGTTCGCGGAACCAAGGAGGGCGGTGGCTGTCTCGAAAGGGCGCCAGTCCTCGTCGTGGTTCGGGCGGCGCTGGTAATTCACGGAACCGCACCAAAGGGGCGACGCTGCCGTTTAGCGACGCATGAGGTAGCCCGGAGACCAACTGCTAATCCCTCAGTCCCAGGTGACAATTCTCTCGGTGCCAGGTTGGCGCGTCTGAGTCGGCGCCGGCCTCCTTTGTCCCGAGAGACCGCCAGACACAACAGCACGTAGTAGTGACGCTGAAGAAAACAGTCGTAAAACCGTATGACGAAACTGATTCGTTATTGGGGGAACCTGTGCCATAGAGAAAGATATTCAACACGAGGGGACACTCGACAAAAACTGGTAACAGGAAACGCGTCACCGTAGGTCACGCTGTAGTATTGATGCCGAACGTTAGCTACGGCGAGCATCGAAAAAAAGAAAGTGAAATTAAGTTAACAGACATTGATTTATTTTTAAACTCTTTGCCGCGAAAACTAAAACGTTTTGCGTACAAATGAACTTAAACTTTGCGACTTATTTTTCTTGCCTTATCTAGTGACAGGCCAATGACTCGCCAGATGCATGCGTCATCCGCCAGGCACTCCCCCGAAGCCAGCGAGGATGGCTGCGCGCGCGTTTGAGCACTCGCGCGCGGTGACCCGTCTGTCTCGTTCTTTTTTTTCTTTTTTTAAATGTAACCTGGTTTATTGGGCTCTCGGCGTATTCTTGCGCTCCTTCTGCACTGGGACAAGACACCACTGCACTGTTGGACTACGGCAAGGTGAGAAATCTTGTTTCACAGTCCGACGCAATTAGGCTTACGGCGCGGGACCGAGACTTAAGACGCAGTTAGCGAAAAACAGCTCGGCCATCCTGGCGCAGTTAATTTGAGTTAATGAATCGTGCTGGGACATATTTCCGACGCTATCTAGGGGATTATTGTAATTTATTTCGGTTTTTGAGGCACACTGGCCGCATAGGGCGCCGTGTCGGAGTTAGCGAGAACTCGGCTGTGGTGCGTAGTCTAGTGCATCTTGCTAGGAGAAGTTTGTGCCGCTTTCTCTGACGCCAGACATTACTGAAAAGTAATTTCGTTACTTTCCGTGGTACTTTTGAGGCACGCTGGCCGCACAGCGCGCTGTGACGCAGTTAGCGATAAGCAGCTCGGCCGTGGTGATAAAGTTAGTTTGGCGTGTAATGAATCTTAGCGGGACAAGTTTGCGACGTTTTTTGTGGCCCCGCAACAACATATACCTTATTTCGGTACTCACGCCTGTTGAAAACGCGATGGGCCATTGCCAAGAGTGATAACATGGGAGTGTGTTGCTGGAGCCGGCAGAGCGCGCGAAAGATAACGCCCAGGAACACATCAGAAACTTGTCATTCGAAAATTCCGTCTTCTAAAGGACTGAAAACAGGCTTTGCACCCGCGCATTTGTCTTGAGTGCCTGTTGCGTCCATCTCTGTGTATGTAGCGTACCGTCGCGTCGCCCGAGGCCGAGGATGCTTGGAAATCCGATTTTTCCACATTTTATGGTATTGTTTCGGATGAGTCGGGTATTTTCTACGCCATATATATATATATATATATATATATATATTTACACACACACACACACACATATATATATATATGTGTGTGTGTGTGTGTGTGTGTGTGTGTGTGTGTGTGTGTGTGTGTGTGTGTGTGTAAAAGCGAATTGCTTTTGTTAGTAATGCCGCCCATTCATCGCTTTCGCACGTTTCGCCTCTACACGCAGTATTCCCATGTCTGAATACCAAAATGACACATGCTTGCAACATGCTGTTACGTGCTTGTAAATGCTTGTAATTTACTTTTTTTCAGCTGGTGCCGTCCGGTGGAGCTTCATACGTGAACAACTGCTTACCTGGGGTCACAACGTTGGATGAACGCACAAAGCGCGGAACGAGCTTTTATATTGAGCAAAATAAATATTTCCACATTTCACAAACGTCTTGTGGCGTGCTAGCTTTCTTTCAAAATGCGCGCGCCCAAAACCGAAACCGGAAGTGATTTATGCCGGCCGCTTGGCGCGCTGCAGTCAATTCGGCCGCTGGGCTGTCAATTATGAAGCTGTCATTCTTTTCTACAGATCCTCCATCTGTTGCTAAACAGATGCAACTACGTGTACCATCTCGGCATCCATTATGTTTGTAAAGTGATGCATCTTTTTAACTATTGCTGTTCATAAATGTTTGCCGGCTGTGCATGTACAGAACAAATCCAGAATAGCTATCAAAGCACACAAATAACCATGTTAACGCAGATGAAATGTATATTTATTACAATGTATTTTTGGCAAAACAGTGATTCTGACAGGAGGGACCATGATGGTAGCGATGTCAGTGGTTTTGCAAGTACCATGGTTCCTACAGGTTTTGAAGGCCAAAATTAGAACTATTTTTTCCATAACACAATGGATACTGTTATTGCATCAGAAATACAAAAATGAGGTGGTGACAGTTGTGGCAACAATAACACAAGTGAGGGTGTCATGCATGTTTGGTGGCAGTCTCTGCAAAACCATGTACTTGATTTGGGCAAACGATCAAGACATGCACGTTTCAAATGTCTCCATTCCAGGCGGGAGTCACAACAGACAGAATCCGCCTTGCCAATAAGTTTTTTGCATGTCGGACAGAACCATGCCGGTTTTTTCTTCTCTATTTCTAATAATGACAATACGGAGAGCCAGGCATCATCTTCAAAGTGTGGCTTTATCTCTGCCAAACTGCAGGAATTGTCTAAAATTGCCGAGGGCACCTTTTTTTGGCAATACCTCCACCATGTGTTCTGAAATGTTTGTGCCATTCATTGCAGCTTCCAAACTGCAACTATCCACAAGTCATCCAAGCATCAGTTTCGCACGATCAGCAGGTGCCTTCTTAGTGAACGGAACTGGACGTATGCACCTCTGTTTTGTGGGATGACCGATAACAGTCTGCCCCCTTCCTTTTCACCTTCCACTGTGCTTCAATGCTGCTGTTAACTTGATGTAGCCAAGGTGGTCCACATAACCTAGAACCATATAACAGTTCATCAATATAAATAAAAGCTTAACAACAGTGAAATACTTTCAAGCAAGGAAACATAACTTATTCACATCTTTCTAAAGTAATAGCGGCAGAACCTGCTTACGTTTCATTACGTGTTGACCACCCAAATAAAGTAGCCATCCTTCTCTGCTGCACTAATCTCTTTTTACATTCTTTTCTTCCAAAGACAAATAGAGAGTGGAATCACCTTCCCCCTCCATCGCTGCCACTCGGGACCAAGCATTGTTCAAGTCTGCAGTTACTGAGCACTTTCTGGTGCAGTTGCAACCTAATGTATTTTCCTTTGAATCCCTGTTATTGCTTTGTTGTGTATTTATATGGTACCCACCCTCTCTGTAACGTCCTCTGGGTCCTGAGGGTAAACTAGTAAATAAAATAAAAAATAAAATAACGTGTAACTTAAGACAGAACTGACATCACTTGAGAAGAACCATGGAAATGTGTCACTGAAGGCAAGTACAACGCAGCTTACCACTTGCACTGCATGCTTGTTGCAATATTGCTGCAGGTGCTCCTTCCCAAGTGGGTAGTGACACGGGCCCTGCTGTGCCTTCGCCGGGTGCTGGTATGGCTATGGGCTGGCCGGCTGTTGCAAGGCAGTTTATTAAACACTTAATAACAATGCAGAACTGATATCAGTCGAGAAGAACCATGGAAATGCATCACTGAAAGGAAATGCAACTCGGCTTACCACTTGCACTGCATGCTTGCTGCAATATTGCTGCAGGTGCTCCTTCCCGAGTGGGTAGTGACACGGGCCCTGTTGTGCCTTCGCCGGGTGCTGGTATGGCCATGGGCTGGCCTGCTGTTGCAAGGCAGTTTATTAAACACTTCATAACGATGCAGAACTGACATCCCTTGAGAAGAACCATGGAAATGTGTCACTGAAAGCAAGTACAACGCAGCTTACCACTTGCACTGCATGCTTGCTGCAATATTGCTGCAATATTGCTGCAGGTGCTCTTTCCCGAGTGGGTAGTGACGCGGGCCCTGTTGTGCCTTCGCCGGGTGCTGGTATGACCATGGGCTGGCCTGCTGTTGTAAGGCAGTTTATTAAACACTTCATAACAATGCAGAACTGACATCAGTTGAGAAGAACCATGGAAATGCATCACTGAAAGGAAATGCAACTCAGCTTACCACTTGCACTGCATGCTTGCTGCAATATTGCTGCAGGTGCTCCTTCCCAAGTGGGTAGTGACACGGGCCCTGCTGTGCCTTCGCCGGGTGCTGGTATGGCTATGGGCTGGCCGGCTGTTGCAAGGCAGTTTATTAAACACTTAATAACAATGCAGAACTGACATCAGTCGAGAAGAACCATGGAAATGCATCACTGAAAGGAAATGCAACTCGGCTTACCACTTGCACTGCATGCTTGCTGCAATATTGCTGCAGGTGCTCCTTCCCGAGTGGGTAGTGACACGGGCCCTGTTGTGCCTTCGCCGGGTGCTGGTATGGCCATGGGCTGGCCTGCTGTTGCAAGGCAGTTTATTAAACACTTCATAACAATGCAGAACTGACATCCCTTGAGAAGAACCATGGAAATGTGTCACTGAAAGCAAGTACAACGCAGCTTACCACTTGCACTGCATGCTTGTTGCAATATTGCTGCAGGTGCTCCTTCCCAAGTGGGTAGTGACACGGGCCCTGCTGTGCCTTCGCCGGGTGCTGGTATGGCTATGGGCTGGCCGGCTGTTGCAAGGCAGTTTATTAAACACTTAATAACAATGCAGAACTGACATCAGTCGAGAAGAACCATGGAAATGCATCACTGAAAGGAAATGCAACTCGGCTTACCACTTGCACTGCATGCTTGCTGCAATATTGCTGCAGGTGCTCCTTCCCGAGTGGGTAGTGACACGGGCCCTGTTGTGCCTTCGCCGGGTGCTGGTATGGCCATGGGCTGGCCTGCTGTTGCAAGGCAGTTTATTAAACACTTCATAACGATGCAGAACTGACATCCCTTGAGAAGAACCATGGAAATGTGTCACTGAAAGCAAGTACAACGCAGCTTACCACTTGCACTGCATGCTTGTTGCAATATTGCTGCAGGTGCTCCTTCCCAAGTGGGTAGTGACACGGGCCCTGCTGTGCCTTCGCCGGGTGCTGGTATGGCTATGGGCTGGCCGGCTGTTGCAAGGCAGTTTATTAAACACTTAATAACAATGCAGAACTGACATCAGTCGAGAAGAACCATGGAAATGCATCACTGAAAGGAAATGCAACTCGGCTTACCACTTGCACTGCATGCTTGCTGCAATATTGCTGCAGGTGCTCCTTCCCGAGTGGGTAGTGACACGGGCCCTGTTGTGCCTTCGCCGGGTGCTGGTATGGCCATGGGCTGGCCTGCTGTTGCAAGGCAGTTTATTAAACACTTCATAACGATGCAGAACTGACATCCCTTGAGAAGAACCATGGAAATGTGTCACTGAAAGCAAGTACAACGCAGCTTACCACTTGCACTGCATGCTTGCTGCAATATTGCTGCAATATTGCTGCAGGTGCTCTTTCCCGAGTGGGTAGTGACGCGGGCCCTGTTGTGCCTTCGCCGGGTGCTGGTATGACCATGGGCTGGCCTGCTGTTGTAAGGCAGTTTATTAAACACTTCATAACAATGCAGAACTGACATCAGTTGAGAAGAACCATGGAAATGCATCACTGAAAGGAAATGCAACTCAGCTTACCACTTGCACTGCATGCTTGCTGCAATATTGCTGCAGGTGCTCCTTCCCGAGTGGGTAGTGTCATGGGCTCTGTTGTGCCTTCGCTGGATGCCGGTATGTCCATGGGCTGGCCTGCCATAAAAATGTACCGTTCATTTTCACAGGTGCAATGAGTGTCGTCACAAAATACGAAACTAGTGCCGAGGCATAAATGCAAGAAACAAAACACTCACTTGTACTGTCTATGATTTGCACGATGTCGTCTGAAGCGTCATGTGTTGCTATTTCAACAAGGCACACCTCTTTTCTTTCTTCGATGCTTTTTAATGCCTTCAACAGTTCCATTGTTTCTGATACTATCGCATTGGCAGTTCTGCAACAAGTGACGCAATATTTAGGAGAATTGTCGCAGCTTTTCTATGCTTCTGACACTCTGACATGACCTTTCTTGTAGCTAGATGAGAAAGCACGTTAGCTTGGCCAGCAACAGTTGGATCTGTGGCGAAGAGTCGATAAGACTAACTGTAAAAGCTTCTTGTCCATCTTGTTGGTGTTGCGTTGTCAAAGAACATTGGTAGGCCAAACTCTTTACGGTAAAAGAATGTATCTACATGGCAGGCGATTGCTTTGGATAGACAACAAGAGCAGCTTTCCTCAGACACTTCGAGATGAGCATACTCTTCTAAGGAATCCATTTCATTTGCTTTTTTCAGTTTCTTGAAGACTATAGCAAATGCATATGGTGTCAAGATGTTGCAGTATTCTTGTTCACAATGTGTTAAATTTGTCACCACTGGGGCCTTCAGCAAGGCTTCCATTGCTCTCTGATCCCGTTCAGGACGCAGACTGTTTTCAGGTCAGGAAACATCTTGTGGAGAGGCGTATACCACTTGACAACTTGCATTATCTTCTGATTGATGGCTTCAACATGGTTATTTGTGGAATTTCCAAAGGTTTTGGCTTGATGTTTCTAGCCTTCCACCCATTCATTGCGCATCGGGTGCCAATTTTTAATGAAATATTGAAGAACCTTGGCACAACCAGTGTTCTGCAAGCTTTTATAAGTCTCTTGGTATTCTTCTTCAGTTTGGGAGTAGCACAATTTCTGCAATGATCCCAGAATGTGCATCCTCATCTGACTAGTGACACCCATCTTCTCTACGGTCACCTCCCTTTTAAATGTTCGCAGGACATGAAATAAGCATATAGTGCTGACTGCACAGGGAAACAATCTTCAAGGTCTTTCTTTCTACAAAATCCTTGTCAGTCATAATAACTTTAGTGTCCGTGGTTGACCTGTTGCTCACATTAAACCTTGAAAACAATGCTTGTAATGTTGCCTCGTCCTCACCTGCACACAATATCAATGCCCCTATTTCACTCTCACCATATGGAATCCTCCACAAGGACAACATACAATGGCATCGGTTTATCATTGGTCTTATGAATGGCATCAACGAAAACAATCTCTGGAAAGTTCTCATATGCCTTTTTCATGCCACTATCCTGGTAGAAAAGGCCAGTCAGCACATCATCACTATCCACAAGAATGTCCCGTAGTGCCGCCAGATTCCTCCACACGTGAGGCAATGAAGTTGAGCGTTGACCATTTCACTTTCTCCGCCTGCATGTTTGTTGTTAAGTTGTGAAGGTCACGCAGGAGTATTCTCTTCCCACCATTGAAGAAGTGCCCTTGTATGCATTTCTTATTAGCTTTGAGTGCGAGAAGTTTCTTCGCTTCACCTGTTTCCTCTTCGTTGAGCCTTGTTTGGCGTGGCAGGTGCTGGAAACACTTCTGCAAGAAAGATGAACGAATTCAGGAACACATCTACTGCTGCATGTATTTACTTAATTTGTATGAAAGAATTGACCGAGGGCCCCAGCGTTCTTGTTAGACACAACCATATGAAGCCAACAGATATCAAGCAAAGCACAGCGTATCTTGTAGTTCTCAATTAAAGTGTCGTTATGGAAAAAGGGAAACTAATTTCTTGACTGACTGGCAGTGTAATAGACATACCTCACTCAACGTGTGAGTGTGTTCGTCAACACTTCAATGACTTCCAAGCATTTCCCATCTTTGGTGGCAAGGAAGGAAATGTGGGCCGGGCAGTTGATCTTGTATGTCCTGTATAAAATTGATACATAGGAGCAGTGAAGTTGCATTCCTGCTGCCACATACATTCACGGCTTTCCCACGCGGTGTATGCCATTCTTTTACCATGCTATACCCTCCCAACGCCATTATTTCACGATTCGTAAAAGGTCAATAAAGTGAATTAAATATGGGGAGGAGTCAATAACTTACGTTTGTTTAGGACGAGCACCTGTTGACACGGATTTGTGCGTTCTTCCGCCGTGCTTGCAGCCGTACGTCAGGCTGTAGTAGCTCAGGTTCTCGTCAATGGGGCGTCTGATGCCTTTCTTTCTTGCAGCATGGACGGTTCGCGATTGACTAATCCAAAATTCGGCGTAAACCGTGCGCTCATAGTCGGCTTATTGCCGATTGGAGTTCCTCAAACGAGGAGAACTTTTGTCCCGCTTTCATGGCATAAACCGCACAGCACAAACACGTGCTGACTTTCGACGTTAAGGTGCCGACTAGACTGGACAGCGCAGATTTCAATCGATCAATGCGCAACCGGCCGACAGGGGGAACTACCGCACTCCCCCACAAAATAAAGAAAGAAGTGTATTTCGTGGTCTGGTCCACAGAACAAAGTGAGAGTTTATCCTGTGGTCTGGTCCACAGAATAGGCCCTGCGTAATTGTTTCTTCGCCGGCTTCGCGCATGCGTGGATCAGCACTCGAAAGTGTCGGGCTGCTGTGTTCGAGGAACCCGTGTGAAGCGGGTCCGAATCCACCCAGCTTTAGAGAAAGTTGAAATAACTTCTTTGTTTTTCATTGAATGGCATGACAGAGGTCACGTACGCACATCATATATATACACACGTACATGCGTACGTACATGCGTACCGCAAAGTGGGTGGAGTTCACAGGGCAAGGTAATTCTAATCGCACTAAAACTAATGATCTTCAGACGCCTTAATCGTAGTAAGGCATGTTGTTGGGCTAGTTGGTAAAAAGATTCTGTGCTTTTGTGTGTGAGTCTATGTGTCCGTCAAGTCGTCTTCGCGCACTTTAAACATTTTGCAGAGCCTTAATCGTGTTTGTGTGCATATATCTATGAATAAATCAAGAACAGTTTAGTTTACACACACTGGTGAACTTGTAAGCATATCTTTTTATGTTCTTCCTATCCTTGTATATGATGTTCCTCCCCTAATGGGGAGCAACTTAACGTTATTGTAGTTGTGCTTACTGATGTATTTACTCTTTTAGAAAGTTGCATTTGTCTATATTATGCGAAACTACTACGCTTACTAGTACTATGCATTGCGCATGCCTTTTCTTCCTTATTTGCATTTAGCCAACTGTTTTCTTGCTCCTGCCAATTATTATTGTTTATGAGTATGCTATTTTCAAAACACCACTCCTGTAATAATCCTACCAAAGCGTTGACAGTATGAATAAATAAATAAATACATAAATAAGCAAATAAAAATATTGTTTGCATACTTTCTCTTCTTTGTTCCTCGTCTTATCTACCCTTTCCATTTTTTTTCTGGGTACAGTAGTTAGCCGGACAGCTATTCTGGTCAGGACTGTTTTCCATCCATTATTTTATCTCTCCTGGAGAAATAAACCACTGCTCAGTCGTATCCCCTTTGGTAAACGTGCCAGAAACTTAGTCTACAATATTTAGGAATACGTTGTAACTTTGCCCATCCGCTGCCCTTTTTTTATTTTTATTATTTTTTGGGGACAAGCGAGAACTGAATCAACACTCTAACTGAATCAACACTCTAAAAAAGATTATAGGGCGTATCTTGTCTCCGAACTGTAATCGTCAGCTCTCTCTCTTGCGTTTCCTCTCTTGAAAACTCAGCGCTCGCTACTTTCCGTGTGAAGAATGCTACGTCACGCTGATCACGCGCGTGCCATTCGTGACCTAGAAGTACCGGGCGCGCAGCGTTAAATAAAGGACAGGTACGCAAAATAACGGTTATTGTTGGGGGACAAGATAAACTACACAAAATATAAAATGTTCTTAGAGTGAACTCCATGCGTGACCGCCGTGACAGGAGTGACATCGCTTCCATGAGCCCACCATAAAGCTCACGAAGGCCTGCAGTGGTGCAGAACGCGGTGTAATGATCATCAGGGCCCAATAAAAGGACATTTGCCATTCAGTTCCCGCGATGCCCGAGTAGGTAGCCAAGAATCGCACCGCTCTTAAAGTAGTGGTGAAGTTCCTCGACTGCTGTGTACACATGTTTTATTTTCTCTCTCTCTTTTTTTTTGTCTTTCTTGTCTTCTTTTTTGTGAGCCGGAAACGATCGTAGACAAGGTGTTACAGGCGATGGGCGGAAAAACAAGTAATAGATAAAATCATGTTACGAACAATTGCAAAGCATGTTAAACTCCGTCGCCGCTGAGCGTCTTTAAATCAACTCCTTGAAGCCTAACGTGTCATATCTAAAATTCAAGCTAAATAATGCGACTCTTCCAGCGCGCTCAATGTATAAACCCACCTAGACGGTTAAAAAAATCAAACTCCCTGAAATGAATGCAATGGGCAGGTTCTGAAAAATATACTTTCAGACCATCATCAGTGAAAATGCCAGAGGGAAAGAGGTGATAGGGTGATAATAATTTACTAATGTTTTCGCAGCAGGTGACTCTGGAGTCTCCACAAGCTACATTTTTTTTTTATTTGCATCGTCCAGAATAGTCAAGATACGCCCCAGAGGAGGCATAACTGTCGTTTACGTTGTCTCCATGAAGGTCCTGTGGGACGTCCAACACAAAAACACAAATTTGCCATAAAATCAAACGTAGGAACAGTACAAAGCAAAACCAAGGCTTAAAAAAAAGGTCGAAGGTCACACATCAGGCATGCCGGAACGGGCCACTTCCGCAAACCATGAGTCCATCTTGATAGTAGATTCGTGCAACCCTCTGGCTGGCTGGAAAAGCATGTTTTTTATCGCGCGATTGTCTTCACGGTCTGCTGCGCGAATCGCCACAAAACGGACACGATTTCTTTGTTAGTCAACAATTGCCGCCGCTTCCAGTTCGCAAAACGCCGCGGGCGGCGACAAAACCAAAACCGCTCCCACCAGCGAGCCAGCCAGCCAAGCCCGTGCAGTCAGTAAGCCGTCACACGTGCCAAGCATCCCGCAACGACTCGAGATCTAACGAGATCGCGTAGCCCGCGCCACCTTCACGACGCAGCCGAGCATGCATCCACGGCGGCACCCTGACCGCGTGACCGCGAGCCGATCGCGTTGCCACGGCAACGCCTGCTCGTCAACACTGAATGCCTGCCTAGCCGTCCCCGGCAGCAGACCCCGGCGGTTTCAGCAGGGTGGCCGATGTCCGAGTTTGCATGAGGTCCTCTTACAGCAGTCGTAGCCGAGATGTAGCGGCAATGAACCGCTACATGACTCTGGGTCCGCTCGGGGACGGCACCTACGGATCCGTGGTGCTCGGACAGCGGTTGGACACCGGGGAGAAAGTGGCCATCAAGCGGTGAGTGAATCATCGTGGCAATGCAATAACGCGTGAGATCGTCACTGTGAACATTGACGTCGTACGAGCCTGTGCTGTCTTACCTTTCCTTTAGCCGTGTTATACCGAGCGTATCGCCCATGCCACAGAAGTCTAACCAGTTCAAAACTATCTGAAATACTAACTAGAGCTTGTTGCATTAGTTGTGCAATGAGACACGTACCGAGGTGATCCACGGTCACGAACGAAGCGCTCAGCGCTAAGACTCAACGAAACGCAAAACGAAACAGTCGGAAGGCTTCGTCAAAAGAATATACTGAAAATCCGGCTGGCTTAAATGACTGCGTTATGATTTTGTGATTGTTTTTGGTGGAAGCCCAGCTTGTTACAAATGTCGAGAAAAAAGATAACCAAGACCCGATCGTCATTACGTGTCAGATCGCTACGCTGCACCTACAGCTAAACAATAATAGTGACCCCGTTAAGGTGTTCTTATCTTTTATGCAGTCTCAATTCACCGGTGTGATCAGTGTGCACTTTGGTGTCCTGTGGGCCTGTTCTGTCCTTTCATTTCCTTTAACCGTATTCTAACGCGTGTCCATCACATGCCACACACGACTGCCAAGCTGAAAATAATCTGCAATACTAAATGAAGCTCGTTGCACTCGTCGGACAGTTAGGCAAATGCCGGTGGGATCACTGTGCATTTCGGCGTTCTATGGGGCTGTCCCTAAATGTTTCTTTAAACGCGTACTCGTCCTCTGGTGTCGAACATAAATATGTTCTGTGGAACATATTTGCTGTGGAACATACCAAGTTGAAGACCATCTGAAAGACTGTAGCAGACTCTCTTTAAACGGAACCACAAAGGACCAGCGAACTTGGGTCCGTTTATCAGGAGTTCCATTTACTGCGAGACAAAGCTTGCGCATTGCATGAATACAAAACCAACCAACCGTGGGGTTGGTGTTCCATTTAAGCGGTAGTTCAAAAACTGTAAGCAGACTCTAAAGACTGTATACTGCCAGCCAACATTCGTTGCGATACTCGCCAGCAAACTTCAAAGATGAGTTTCTTGAGGCAGAGCGCCACAACTGGCCAGTGAAGTCTAACGATGCGTTTCTAAAGTTTCCAAAGGCGGAGCGACAGAAACCGTTGCGCCAGTTTATGTTCGAGCGATCGATGCGGGCCCGTTTTAAACCGGGACAACGGGGACGCCAGTCTTTCGACCCGTCAACGTTGACTGACCCCACGGGCTCATTCGGTGGGCTGCATTGGTCTGTACGGTTGTCGATTACTTGAAAATATGGGTGCAGTCGGTATGATGTTTCAAACTATAGTTCTCTAAGCCGCATGCCTCTGTGCTTTTCACGGCGAAGCAAGAGAGATAGAATGTAATAACGTGTATATTTTACACCTTGACTTACCGTTGTAGACTGGTGGAAGTCATGAGTCCTCCAGGTCCTAGCGCATGGCTGATATTAATTGGCCAGTAGATACAGGACATTTTCGGTGGCCTCTCGGAGCCAAGATGTGTATGATGCCATGAAGTCATTCTCTGTTCATGTGACGTAATTGCCACTGTACTTTTTTTTTGCACGTTGCTTGTTGTGATTATTAGGCTCCAGCGCAGATCCGTTATGTTCCACTTAATCTGTTGTAGGCGATGTTTATTTTTTTTAGAGTTTTCCATATATGAATATGTGACAATGAGCCATTTTTTATTCGCGAGTGATTTTCTCAGTGCCTTCCTCAGTCAATCTATTCACTCACACAATGAATTTATTACCTACGGCGCAAATGTACTTGAAGACTAATCATATCGTTCGTACTAGTTTAAATTACAAGTTGCTCCTCACATCTTGTAATCAACGTGTTATATCGACTATTGTGTAAGATCTAATGCTACTAAAAGTGTTTAATTGCGTATCATTGTGAGATAAGTTGTGTCAATTCCTCTGCCCCGCTCCTCACCTGAGGGCATCGATCTGAGGTGGAAGAAAGGGGGGGGGGGGGACTTATTCAATAATAAATAAAATAAATAAATGAAAGTATATGCGTACGCTGCCTCGGAACCAGGGTGACCACATGCTTTCCTGGCAACATGCGGAGGACTGTCACGCAACCAGTCCGCATATACGGCAGGGCTTGCCCTACCTATATCCAACTGGATGCTACAGGAATGTTCCATCAAAAGAACATATCTGAACACCCATGCAGGTTGCTTAAATGAGTGCGTTATACTTACATGCATGTTTCATACACCTTCTTAAGAACGCCAAGGAAAAAAAAATTAGGACACCATTGTCATGAGTGATTACTTCACTGCCTTGCGCTAATCAATGATATTGGTGAGTCTGATGACATCAGAATAGCGTTCAGTGCTTCCGATGAGCATTGGGCCTCTAAATGAACGATGCACCGTGACTACTTGGGAACTTGACAATGTGAAAGTACTGGTGAAAGGTAAGACATACATAACTCATGTCTTTTAAATGCGAAGTATTTATTGGCAAACATTTGCCACTTTGACAGTATCTATCTATCTAAGCGCCTACGTCTTGGTGCTCTCATGGTCATTTCGTTATCTTGGTCTGTACCAAAATTGGCATGGTATGACAAGCTCCCAGTCAGGATTTGGCAGTCCCTGCCGTATGCACACCAACCCAATTTTATTCTTCTGTAAATTTCCTTTTCATGATCAGGGTCATGAAATGAATATCCTGTCATGTGTCATGTAGGTCATGAAACAGCCGCCTACGTCTTGGTGCTCTCATGGTCGTTTCGTTAACTTGGTAGGTGCCAAAACGGGCTTAATATGACAAGAGTGCATGACGAACATTCTTGTGAATGCACTCTTGTCATACTACGCCAATTTTCATCGTCATCATCAGCAGCTTATATTTTATGTGCACTGCAGGACGAAGGCCTCTCCCTGCGATCTTCAATTACCCCTGTCTTGCGCTAGCTGATTCCAATTTGCGCCTGCAAATTTCCTAACTTGATCACCCCACCTAGTTTTCTGCCTGCGCTTCCCTTCTCTTGGTATCCATTTGTAACTCTAATGGCCCACCGGTTATCCATCCTACGCATTACATGGCCTACCCATCTCCATTTTCTTCTCTTAATGTCAGTTAGAATATCGGATATCCCCGTTTGCTCTCTGATCCACACCGCTATCTTCCTGTCTCTAAACGTTAGGCCTAACTTTTTTCGTTCCATCGCTCTTTGTGCGGTTCTTAACTATTCACCCTTTAATCTTCAAGCTTTAAACTTCAATCTTTAATCTTTAATATTCAATTCTTTAATCTTCAACCCCACTCTTACACTTTCGCGGTTAAGTCCCTAATCATTTGTTGTAATTTGTCCCCATTGTTGGTGAATAGGACAATGTCATCTGCAAACGGAAGGTTACTGAGATATTCGCCGTTGATCCTCACTCCTAAGCCTTCCCAGTCTAAGAGCTTGAATACTTCTAAGCATGCAGTGAATAGCATTGGAGGGATTCTGTCTCCTTTCCTGACCCCTTTCTTGATAGGTAATTTTCTAGTTTTCTTGTGGAGAACCAATGTAGCTGTGGAATCTATGTTGATATTTGCCAAGATATTTACGTATGCCTCCTGAACTCTTTGATTACGCATTGCATCTATGACTGCTGGTATCTCTACTGAATCAAA
The DNA here is from genome assembly GCF_013339745.2 of Dermacentor silvarum. NCBI lineage: Eukaryota > Metazoa > Arthropoda > Arachnida > Ixodida > Ixodidae > Dermacentor > Dermacentor silvarum. The sequence goes on from NC_051163.1 coordinate 56,843,617, forward strand.
TGCCTTTTCATAATCTATGAAAGCCATATAGAGAGGTTGATTGTACTCAGCAGAATTCTCGATTACCTGATTGATGACATGAATATGACCCATCGCAGAATATTCCTTCCTGAAGCCAGCCTGTTCTCTTGGTTGACTGATGTCAAGTGTTGCCCTGATTCTGCTGGAAATTATATTGGTTAATGTTTTATACAATACTAAAAGCAAGCTGGGTCTATAATTCAATACTTTAACGTCTCCCTTCTTATGTATTAGTATAATGTTGGCGTTCTCGCCAACGTTGTCAACATGCCATTTTTGGTACATACCAAGTTTACGAATCGACCATGAGAGCACCTAGACGTAGGCGGATAGATAGATAGATAGATAGATAGATAGATAGATAGATAGATAGATAGATAGATAGATAGATAGATAGATAGATAGATAGATAGATAGATAGATAGATAGATAGATAGATAGATAGATAGATAGATAGATAGATAGATAGATAGATAGATAGATAGATAGATAGATAGATAGATAGATAGATAGATAGATAGATAGATAGATAGATAGATAGATAGATAGATCTTTAACGGCAACCCAAACGTAAGTATACACGATTGTTTTTTGCGTGTTTCGTCCCGCATCGAAACGCGGCCGCCGCTGCCGGTATTGAACCCGCGACCTCGAGCTCCGCAGCGCGCGATGCCATAGCCGCTGGACTGCCGCGGCGCGTGCGGTGACGTCATTGCTTACTCCATGCAATCACGGTGCCTCTCTCCCCTCTGGGGATCTTTCAATACTTCACCGGCTTCATTAACTTGTCAGCGGTTAAAACGGTTTTGAACAGAAAAACTGTCAAAGAAAACAAAAATAAACAAAATATGTCCACATGCATTGCGCAGAGTTATTTCAGTCCTTTCCTCTTTCGAATAGACAGAGGAAAAGACTGATTTGCTACCCTTACGCCCAGTGTGGGGTAGCAAATCGGAGGCCGGTCTGGCTGACCTACCTTTGCCCTCCTTGCTTTCTCTCTCATTTCAGTGAAAGGGCATAGGTTGCGCAATATTGTGGCAATATATAGAAGTGCACATATTCCGTTATTAACAGCGGAGCTGTTCTTAATCGAGCGTGCGCCGTCGATGACGGCCGCCCTCACCCAGGAGCAGAGCCGGAGAGGTCACGTGACCAGTAGTAGTAGTGATTTTATTGAAGAAAGACGACGTTTATTTCTGCTGCCCAATAGGGAGCGTGGCGCAACATCAGGGGAAGGGGTAAAAGGAGATAAAGATGTTGAAAGGAAGGGAAGAGAAGGAGTCTCATCCGATCATGCAAGAGTCTCATCCGATCATGAAGGCTGGTGATGGTGGCGGTGGCCTGCTGGGGGCGAGCGCTTTGCGATGGGCGATGATCCCGTTCAATTCCACAAACGCGACCAGGACAGAATGAGAGCCGCGCCGGGGAGGGCAGGTCACATGACCATCAGAGGAGAGGTGCGCTGGGCGAGGAGACGACCAATGAGAGGGCGCGGGCTGGGGGGAGGAGGTGACTACAGCGAAGTTGTGCATTCGCGGCTGCTTGGCTGGCCAGAACGGCGCTACTTGCAGGGGGTGGGACGCTTCGGCTTCCACGGTCGACAGCGTTCCTAACGCGTTGCGGGACAAGGGACGCGTCGGCTTCCACGGGCGACGGCGTTCCTAGCGCGTTGCGGGGGATGGGACGCGATCTATGGAAACAGCGGAGATGTGGTCGTTCCTTCGGTCTAAAACGAAGACTACCGCAGCGACAAAAAAAAAAGAAACATCCGCGACAATCGCAGAAATAGAGCGACCACAGCTCCGCTGTTTCAACAGATTTCATTTTGTGGAACTGGCTGCATTTTTTTGTTATAGTTTTCCTTAACTTCTTCAATATAAGCGTTCAGCTGATAGCCAGCACTCGCGTCATGTGCTTGTCCCTTTAGAGTCCGTGTGTAATTTTCCACTGACAAGCGAGCAGCTTGTGTTTGGACCTTCACGATGTTGGGATTAGCTTGTCTGCACTGGCGAGCAAGTTCAGTTTCTCGGGCGCGCACCGCTTGATCAGCCCTTCGTCGGTGCTGTCTTTCACGGACGAGCGCCCGCTGTCGCTCCAAGCGTGCTTGGTGCTCGGCGTCCATAGCGGGAAAGCGCGCCCCGGTTACAGTGGCACTGTACCCCGGTGCGCTGGAATTACATGATGATGATGATGATGATGATGATGATGATTTATTGGCATCCCCTTTGAAACGGGGTGGCGACAAATAGTCACCTAGCCTGCTTGATTTAATCAGGTATATTACACATGTTCTTTATCTAGCATTTTTGTATACCTTTTTCAAAAATTTAGCTTGTACCGCTGCCTATGATTTTAAGAGATCAGGTCGTATCCATCTTTTCCCTGCTTTTTTTCCACCAGTACTCTAATCGTCTCTTGCTGATCTCTACGGCTGATCTGTTTATGTTTCCTTCCACTTTAAACCCAAGCGCTTCTGGGAGTTTCACGTTACCTACGGTTCTCGCTGGGTGGATCCCGTCGCATTCCATTAGGATGTGCTGAGTGGTCTCTGGATCTTTACTGCAGCATACACATGCCTCATCTAGTTCCGAATATTTGTTCCGATATGTTTTCGTCCTTAGGCAACCGGCTCGAGCCTCAAATAGCAAGGCACTGCCCTTTGTGTTATCGTACAGATTTTCCCTTCTAATTTCTTTCTTCTCATTCTTGTAAATCTCCATTGTCCTTTTCGTTTCCATTCTTTGCATCCAATTTATGGTCTCTATTTCTCTCACTTTCTTTCTGATGACCCCTGGTTGTCTATTTACAGTTTCGATTATCCTGTACTTGGTTGCCAACTTCCTTGACCTCTTCCTCCATTCTGTGTCCACGCTTTTCATGTAGAGATACTTGTGCACTTTAGCCGCCCATTTATTTTCATCCATGTTCCTGAGCCTTTCTTCAAAACTAATTTTGCTTTGTGCTTCTCTGACTTCAAAAGAGGCCCAACCCATGTCTCCATGCACTGCCTCATTTGTCGTATTACCGTGTGCTCCCAAAGCCAACCGGCCTGCTGATCTTTGGTTAACTTCCAAACCCGCCAATATACGTTGCGAGGCAAGGGACGCGTCGGCTTCCACGGGCGACGGCGTTCCTAGCGCGTTGCGGGGGATGGGACGCGATCTATGGAAACAGCGGAGATGTGGTCGTTCCTTCGGTCTAAAACGAAGACTACCGCAGCGAAAAAAAAAAAGAAACATCCGCGACAATCGCAGAAATAGAACGACCACAGCTCCGCTGTTTCGACAGATTTCATTTTGTGGAACTGGCTGCATTTTTTTGTTATTGTTTTCCTTAACTTCTTCAAAATAAGCGTTCAGCTGATAGCCAGCACTCGCGTCATGTGCTTGTCCCTTTAGAGTCCTTGTGTAATTTTCCACTGACAAGCGAGCAGCTTGTGTTTGGACCTTCACGATGTTGGGATTAGCTTGTCTGCACTGGCGAGCAAGTTCAGTTTCTCGGGCGCGCACCGCTTGATCAGCCCTGCGTCGGTGCTGTCTTTCATGGGCGAGCGCCTGCGGTCGCTCCAAGCGTGCTTGGTGCTCGGCGTCCATAGCGGGAAAGCGCGCCCCGGTTACAGTGGCACTGTACCCCGGTGCGCGGGAATTACACTTGTGAGGCTGTTGCGCCCTCTGTTGACTAGTTTCGGTATCAGCTTGGAGTTTTCGGTCGAGTTTTCATTAATTTGGGTTAATGAATGCGTCAATTCATGATGTTTTCGCTATTTAATTTATATTACTTTATACTTTTTTGGCTTAATTTTATCCATTTTTAGGGGAATTTTATGCCTTACGTAGACCTTGTGTTGTGCGTGACACCCACCGACGAGGGACGACATCCCAGGTCCCGGGCCCCTAATGTGTGCCGCACTTAAAACAGGTGTTGTAAACGCGCAATACCGCTTGGCGTCAGGGAAACAAGCCAGGCTATAATTGTAAGTGGACTACTGCTTGCTCGGCTAGCTCTCTTTCAGAGCTGAAGGGTAGGTGCACTCCGTTTTTGTGGGTGGAGCTTGTTTGTAATTTTTAGGTTGTCACCGACTATAGTGACTACATACCACGTGTCACCCGCGACCTGTTACGACTGACTGGCATTTAGCACATTTGTACCCGGCGGCTGTTTTCGACAAAGAATGCTGCACCGACAAACCTGCAGGGATGAAATGTCACTCATGCCCTGCGGTGCCCTGCAAGGCCGGGAAGCTGGCGACTAGACCAGCGTCACCTGAGACTAATTGACATGTCATTATGTTTCGTATATCTTCGGCTGTCCGACAGCTCGGAGCTGATGGGCGAGACTAATTCCGACTCATCGGTCTCGTGCGTCGCTAAACGACATCGTCGCTCTTTTCCGTCACGGTATGGACTGTGACATGCAGTCAAACAAAAGAGCTCACTTGAGACAACGACACCGCCGCCCTTCGTGGAAACTCTATTTAGCGTGAAGGCCCATCTCTCTGTCAAGCTGATCTTCATGAAAATCCGCATCATTCTTGCAAGGGGCCGACGGCAAGAATTTTCGTGGGAACGGATCAAAGTGGAGGTTCCAAAGTCGCCAAGCGGTTGCCCGTATATGTGAGGGGCGGTTGCGAAACCTTGGAAGCGTAATATCCGGCGGAGCGGTGCAACGTCAGGGGCGGGATTTTACGAACGTTTCGGTGATTGTGATTGGACGAGAACAACAGTGAATTCCCCCGATGAGAGAAAGGGGGAAAGCGAAGGGCTTAAAAAGCGCGATGAGCCGTGCTCCCTCAAGGGCTGCAGAAGATAGCGCCAACCTTTCCCTTTCAAACAAACCACTTAGTAGGACCTTCAGTGCTGTGTGTGTGCTCGTTCGTGCTCGTACTTTAAATCTCTCAAAATGTAAATGCTGTAAATAAACCCTTTTTTTTGCTCCTTTTGGACGTCGCCGCGGACCTCTTGATCACCCGGCACCATGGTACCTCACCAACTACGTAAACTCGTAATGACCACTCGGACCCGAGTCGCAACCACTGGTGGTTGACTGCAGTGAAATGGAACCGTAAGCCAACGCCAAACCCAACAGACCCCATGGTCGCCACGGCAGATGGCATCTATTCCAAGTAACTGGCCATTTATTCCAAAACGTTACTTAAGAGTCTTCGCTGAAAACACCCGGTAGTAAGAACAACGCGCCTTGTTTAGTTCACCGAGGAGACTGGGAAAATCAACTACGCGGGCGCGTGCGCGAATTCACCGCGTCTTTCCTTCCCTCCTCCCTCTATCTCATCTTTCTATTCCCTCTTTCCCCTCCCCCGGTGTAGGGTAGCCAACCAGACGCATTTCTGGTTAACATTCCTACCTTCTCCCTTTTTTTCCTCCTCCTCCTCGTAATTTGGCTATACGGTGCTCCTAGCATTCCCTCAAAGAGAAACTCGGTGAATGATCGTGTTATCCCAGGACACCGGGAAATGCGCATATATGACGTTTTCGAGCGCTTCTCATAGCACTGACAGCTTCGCCGTAAAGCTACACAATGGGTGACCTAAAGTTTCCTGCACTACCACCGTGTGACGTTGTGGATTCGGCATCGTCTGCTTGGTAGTATTAGTTAGGAGCTTGTTCATAAAATCAGGATCACATCGCACTGTATATACGGAGTACAAAAAGACTCTACGTAACAACTTTCTGGAATTTTTATTGCGATAGCAATTATATGGACACTTCAACCGGATTTCTGCCGTCGGCGTCGCCGTGAGGTTCCCTATAGATAAAATCTTCGCCGCGCGCCGTATGCCCGAGCGGAAGCGTGCGGGGACGCGCGCTATCACGGAGAGCGAACGCACTCAATCTCCCACGCGCAAGCAAGGAAGCAGGAAGCCAGCGCCGGAGGGAGCGGGAGGGGGGGGGGGCGCACTTCTACTCTGCCAACAACCGCGCTCGTCACTCGTCCGCACCGTCTCTTATCTCCACACGGCTCTGACCTTTATGCGCCGTGCATTCGCCGCTCAGTTTGCGTTGAAGCGATAGACCGCACGTACCTTCGCCCGCTGCGGCGTAAGCTTGCTGCCAGCGTTTTGACAGTCGTTGTCTGCAGTCATTCAGTGTGATCTATTCGTGTTTGTTTGTGCGCCCTCACACCACGCTTGTTCATTCAGTTAGTAATAGTCGGGTCACATTTTCCAACGCACACTACACATGCAATGCTGCCCGGATCGGCAGTGCAGCGCTACAGGTGTGTCCCCTCGCACGCGCTGCCCACGGGAAGTGCTTCTCATCAACACCACCGTTTCACACGCGCCTTCTCGTGGTCATCGAGTCTCTCTTCATGTCGGTCTACTTACGCCGCAGCACACCTGCTTACTTAATCAGCTCATGTTTACTACAATTCATATTGCTACCAAAGCCGCTCACCTTACTTCGTATGACATTGCTGTGTTGCTATCGCATGCATTGCTTCGCCCTTAGGGCGAAACTGTGACATTTTTTTTTCTTCTTTTTTATGCAAGAAGGGACAGCTAAATTGCGTCGTGGCGCGACTATGACGTCATACGAAGCGCAGAACGAGCGCGTAATTTAAATAGGAAAGTTAAGCCTTCGAATTTCTCCCCTATAACTAACTTTTTTTTTTTCTGCAGCCGAACCAACGTGTTTTGAATGCCTGCGTTTCAGATCACAAGTGATTCACTGTTTCTTTTAGACCCGAACTCATTCAGCGTTTCTGATTGCCGTCGCCTTATGACCAAAGGTCAACACAAAGCACACATACACACAGGGCGTCAGCGACACAGCCAGCCCTCTCATTCCATTAACCACCGCCGCCGGCGGCCCGGCTGATTCCTGCTGGAACCGGAATCCCGTGGCAGTCGGCCCGCAACGGGGTGTTTGCCGTCTGGCGAAGCACGTGTATGTGTGTGTGTGCGCGCGCGCGGCAGCGCAAAGCTGCGCAGAGATCCTGGCATGGCCGGGAGCTGTCCTTGGCACCGACGAATGTCGTCAACGTCTCACGTGCCGTGTGGCTTACTCTCTCGTGCTACGTCGCGCGTTCCGTTTCTTCTCTCTTCCTTCTCTTCATCATTCCTTTTTTTTTCTCTCTCTCTTTTTCTCAAAAAGCCGTGCCATGCTTTCTTCGACTCCACTCATCGCCGCAGAACGGTGACGTCACGCGCGCGCGTGCGTATTCTGCGCGTCGGGATGTTGCCGACGCTTGCGTGAGGCGCGCGTGGTCACCGCTTAAGGGTTTGTCGAATGTGGGCCAAAACGCGGGCACGTCCTTTACCGGATCTTACGGCCTTGTTGATTTCGTGTCAAGTGAAAAGAAAGAACGATTCCGATCTCGTTTGTTGTTCCGGAAGCGAAGTAACAAAAATAAAAATACTCGGAGGGGACAATTTTGCTCCTGCCGGCAGATTTCAAGACAGCCGTTAGTATACGCCAAACCGCAAAAGTGAAACAGCGGTGTCCTGGTATGCCATGTGGCGAACGGCTGTTTCACGTGTTCTGACATCGCGTTTTTAAATATGTATCGAGGCGCGCGTCTACAGGTGTCGGAATAACGTTGAGCAATTGGATGTTATATCTCGTACCTGTCGGTGCCATTTGTGCCATTAGGTGTGGGTATCGAAGCGAAGATAGCCTAGATTGCAAAGTCAACGCAGATTTCGTCGCGCGTGTTTTTGCCAAGCATGAATGTCAGTCTTCGTCGTGGCTCGAGTGCGGTGGGAGGGCATAGGCGCACTGCAAGTTGTGTGATCAAATAATCGATTAACCCTGTGACTCAAATTATGTGAACGTTAAATTCGCTCTCTGGTAAAGCGGCATATGTTCGTTCTCGCACGATACGGAGGCGAAACGGTAAACAATAGGCTTTCGTCTTTCAATACATTAATACATTAGGAATACATTGGCTATCTCCCACACACTCTCTCTCTCTTACTCGGTAGTCTTACTCGGTAGTACCACTCGACGTTGCTGAAGTGAAATAGGCATGGGAGATATCTTAAAAATCCGATCTATCCAGAAAACGTAGCTACCAATTAGGATTGGATCGAAATGACCTAATTGGTAAAGTTAACGTGCAGGGCTATTTAATTGTATAATTTCTAGTGTTCGAGTTTCTAGCGTTTAAGTTTCATGTACTTGTGGATGAATCATGTTCTCCCTAGTGTCTGCATTGTGGACTTGCATTGGCAAATTTTCCTGTTGCGCTTCTAGAATTGCTCCTCTTTGTTTTAAAAGCTGTTATTGTGTTATGACGCAGTCCTGCCTAAGACCCCATATGGCAGTATCGGCAGTACTCCTGAAATAAAGAAATAAATATATTCGGCAAACTTCAGCTATGTGGCCATGAAACGCTATATGTTGCTGCACAGTTTGTTAATTTGAATGGATCGAGGACCTGTTGAGGTAATCGAACTGGCCCAGGAACTTGGGGTGTTTTATTACCTCAATCACCTCTCTGTATACCCATTATCACTTCAGTTCACTTGCTTAATCATTATTCCACCCTTAATCGCCGTTTTGGGCGCATTATATCGCATCTTATCCTAAGAGGACCATTTCGTGTCGACGACGTGGTTTTGAAACGGCCTTGAAACGGAGACCTGACCATGAGACATAAAAGGATTTCGCCTTAAAAACAAAAATTTCTCACACTCATATTTCTCTCCTTCCAAAGGCAGCCAGCACCTTGAAATACTTGGCGCGCGCGCGCCACCTGCCACTTTCATCATCTTCTTTCGCTGTGACAGCTCCCGCTTTGAGGCGCCGTGTTAGACTGCACTTATGTGGCCTAATGGAATTTAAGAGAACTTGTTGTTGGGTGAGTTGGTAAATATGGAGCAAACATTGTTTAACTGCGCTAACAAACGGCCACAGAGAGAGCATGAAACAAGGACAGGCGCAGTACTTGTGGCTTCTGTGACCCTTTGTTCGCGCAGTTAAACAATGTGGCCTAATGGTTCGGTCATTAGGCTTCTGTGCTGGTGTAATCGGACTGGACGCCAACCATCGGACATGTAATTTCTTTCTTCTTTTTTTTTTGAGCGAGCGCTTCCACTCGGCGTCAGTGCGCACATGTGGAGCGCGCTCGCCGCAAGTCGACAGTGGTTACAAACGGACACTAAATTGGGTGGAAGAGGCTAAGAAATCCTCACGATAAAAAAAAGGCGCAAGCCTGCGCGGCACACGCAGCACAGTCACAGTGTAAGCTGGTTGAGCGGCGCAAGAGTAGCTCCAATTTCGGCACCACGCACAACAGGGTCTTCGCGGCAAAGTCTGTTCGCCTCGATTTTGACGAGAACGATCTGAACTGTCCGCCCGGCGTCGACGGCGAGCTGCGGCTTGTAAAGCTCTCTGCACAGCAGTCTGCTGAGCTCGATGATGCCTGGTTGTAGCCGTGCACGTAGCTCTATGATTGGCTTCTTCAGCAGCGGTTCATACCTTGCGAGGAGATGCCATAACGTGTACCGAAGAGGTACCCAGATTACGCGGACATCTAACATCGGGATCGTGTTGATTGCGCTCCTCGTCTGAATCGCATCTCGTCGTCTGCGCCTGCGCACGCGGCGTTTGCGGGCACCTTAACTAGATGGCGCCACCATACTGGCGGAGGCTGGAATCGCGTTGATTGCGCGCCTCGTCTGAATCGCGTCTCGTCGTCTGCGCCTGCGCACGCGGCGTTTGCAGGCGTCTTAACTAGATGGCGCCACCATACTGGTGGAGGCTCGGATCGTCTGCGCCTGCGCGCCTGCCTAAGGGCGAGTTTATAGGGCATTTTTCTGCTGCCTGATAGCAAGCGCTTGCGTGGCTCAGTGGTAAAGTATCCGACTCCCGCGCAGCGGTCCTGGGCTCGATCCCGGTGAAGACCGGGTTCTTTTTTCGAATTTCCGGCGGTAGCGGTTACGCGGCGGCGGCGGCGGGCACCATCGCGAACCGAAACGGCTATTGGAGTGAGCCCATAACAGCTTACGCTCTAAAAAAGGGAAAGAAAGAAATCAATTAAACATATGCACTTCACCTCTCGCCGTCGGCAACTCTTGAGCTACTGTATATAGACCCCATTTTCATTGGAGGCGATGCAAAACTACGTGAAAGGATGGGGTGCTTCTGCTTGGCTCGGCTGTAAATGAACGTTGCGCTCGAATTGCGGTTTCTCAATCCACGTATATAGCCGAACGCGAATGCTCCGTGGGACCGCATTTTTCGTCGACTCTTCTTCGGTTCTACGTCCTTATCACTACTTCGCACAGAGTGATCGATGCTAGTGTTAACGGCGTCGCAGTGTCGTGCGGGTCGATGAGGAAGCATGAGGAAACGGGTGAAGAAGATATATCTCTACCAAATCTGGACCCTGCCGCGATATCATCTGTTTCGAAACTATGGATACTTATTGCGCGCAGTTATACGGATTGGGCGCAGTTATACGAATCGACCGAGGATAAGCTATTTACGACCCCTGCCACGCTATATACTGTGTTCGGCGCCGAAAGCGCATTTTAATGCATAGCCGTAAGCTTGCGTGCAGAATGGAAGATTACTTGCACGGTCGCCTCTTTCATGGATAGTGCCAAACCCTTGTCGCAACTTGTAGTGCCAGGCGCGGCTTTCCATTAAGGGAAATGGTGAAACCTTCCAGGCGCTGTAGAACTTGACAATCGTCCAGCCACTGCCATCACGTAATCGGCCTCCTCTACAACCTCTCTTATAGTCTGCCCTTATCGGAGGAATGCGCTGCTTTACGTTGCGGGAGCGATTCACTCTGGCATTATCGTATACGTATATATTTATGCCACTGCTCGCGCCTTCTTTTTGACGGTGGCAGCCACTCCACGAACTCTGCCATTCCGAGCGCGTACAGATTTCGAAGCCACTCCGCGAGCTACGAGACCTGTTGCGGGACGCTGCGGGGCTGCTGAGAAATTGACAGTTCTCTACAACTTGATCGGAGGGACGATAGGGAACCGAAATATCTCAGACATGGTTGGTGTTTGCTCGGGAGGTATTGGATGTCTAGTTGGTTGGCCATTGTTGTTCCAAGGCAGCGCACTTATTTACACAGTGGATCCACAGTAAATGAATTACGCAAATGTTCGCGTGATTTAGTCTTTGTCCATGTGCCAACACGTGCGTTACCTTTTGAACAATAATGGTTGATATGATATGAGTATGACATCCGTTTCACTTTGTTACGCAAGTGAATGAATGAATGAATGAATGAATGAATGAATGAATGAATGAATGAATGAATGAATGAATGAATGAATGAATGAATGAAGACATCGAGTTCCGTGACTCATTTTCCTTTTTTCTTCTTACGAGCACGCGCAGCTTTGTTGTTTGCGAAACACTATTCGTTTCAGGTAAGTAAACGTTTCTTCTTGAGGACAAGTTCAGTTTTCTTTCTTCTTTTCTTTTTCTGAGATCGTCTTCTGATCTTGTACGCAAATTACGACGTATGTTGCACGCACACTCCTAACACGTAGCTCGAGCAGTCACAACGATGCCGTTGTTTTACAGCTGTAATGGCTATGTGATTCTTCAGCTTCCATTGTGTTCCTAGCAAAAGCCATCATCATCAAGTCGTAGAGGCAGCGACAAAATAAGTTTAAAATATTGATGGAAAGAAGTTATCGCATAGATTCTTCTTCTACTATACTTCTTGTTTACCTGATGTTTCGAACAGCAAAAAAAATATTATTCTGAACAAGCGATACCACCCGGAGTTAATGTTTCCGAAGTTATACGGAAATATTTGCTGAAGAATTGTACTAAGAATTAGCAGTTAATGAACGATGCCACAAGACCGTTTGCAGTGCATTCATTAGTGCATTCTTATTGAGACAAGGACCGCACAACCTTATATGTTTCTGTAATTCCCACCCAGCCGCTCAAAGACACTAAGCGTCTTGCCATATACTAAGATTATTCCGGGCCGCTCTGCTACCTCCTTATTGGAAGCAATAAAATGACACGTCCTCCCTGAAACGAGTCAGTGAACAAAAAATTGTGGCGGCGAATTATTATTGTATTTGGTGTGAAAACATACATACACTTTACACATATATACAAAGCAAGGAGCAGGCTGGTAACTGGCCACCGGAAGGAGCACAACGCATTCCTACTCTTCAGAACAGAGAGTACAGGAACGTATGTTTCTGACCCTCTTACTATCTTCTATTTCTATCATCTATTTCTATAGAGATGGAAGATATTAAGGGAAAGAAAGATGGAAATTCGCCACGTGTCTCTAAAGAAGGACCTCTGGTTGAACTGCCGATTTTGCATCTCCCATCCCTGTTCGATGAGTGTATGCGCGCGCAAGGCTGGCCCTTTCGTATTTATTCACTGTTTCTTCCTAATAAAAAGAATGTCAGCTGTCAGTCAGCGCTTGTCCTGTGTATAAACTTCATTCTTCGTCCCGTTCACGCTGTTTCTAATACGAATACAAACCGATCAAGTCAGGCCTATAGTCAGGTGACCGCTTGCGTCACCTTTAGCCAAGCTAGGAGCCACCACGTCTCTACTGTACTGATTGCAAACTACAAATAAGTGTAGCTCCTTGCTGTGACTGCAAGAAAAAAAAAACGCCGCGACAACTGTTGCGCGATATCTCCGCTATCATACACACTGCCGCTGCTGCCTCCCTGTATCAGGGTTGGCCGCATTCCGCGATCTCTCATCCATTCCGACCAGGTACGGCGCAGGAGCCTCGCGCGACTGTCACGCGCTTTATAAAGACCGTCGAGGCCTTCCTCTTGCTCGGTTCCCAGTCGTCTCCTCCACTTATCTGTACGCCTTCCATACAAACTAACCCCCCTTCGTTGGCAAGTCGCCACCGCCCGCCGCTTGCTTGCGCACTGCCTCATTAGCATTGCTATCGTGATTGATCGGGAGCGTACATATTGTTTCGAACGGCGGGGCTGCACGACCGCGTCGTCGCTAATGTGCTCATCGTGTTCAGCGCGGAAGCGACGAAAGATCCATAGAGTTCCATTAGCGACGCGTCGCCTTATTCAGATAGCTGTTCTTTCTTGCGCTTGGATGACCTGCGATATGCCTTAATACTTTCGCGAGGCAAGGCGTTTGAATAGCGACACTCGAAAGTGTGCACGTTACATGTGGTAGCGCTATCGGTTTCATTGATTGATTGATTGATTGATTGATTGATTGATTGATTGATTGATTGATTGATTGATTGATTGTAACGTCTCAGAGGAGCACTGCATCTACAGAGGCGTCCTAGTCTCATATAGAGTTTTAGGCAAGGCATGGCTTGTGTGGTGTACTATTTTTTTAAAGGTGAAAGCCTTAAATGTCTCATCAGGCGGTGGCCTGGAAAATGTGGCGTGCGATTCAGAAAGTCACGTGAGCTTGCCTCGCGCAGAGAGGCGCTCGTGCCACTGCTCGCGCGTTCGTGGTTGTCTTCTTCCACAGCTGGCTCCGATGCCGCTCATCATGCCAAAAAAAAAAAAGGCAAGGTTAATTAAGATAGAGGTAATTCAGACACTCGAACCCACCTTTACCACTCCTGATTAAGCTAATTATTTAACATGTATTAATTTTAATTAGCATCACTATTCTTATTTACCTTCAGTTAATCGTCATTATTCTTAAGTAATTTCATCGTACTCAAACTTCATTAGGCTACCCTATTCCTCATTAGTCTTAAGGAGCCTTATTTAGGCTTAGTTACCTTCATCGTATTGAATCTTGTTAGTCTTTTGTTAGCTTTAATATTCGTAATACGTCTTCAGCACGCACTACATATAGGTCATAATCATAGGTCTCAGCAGTCATATGTAGTCATACGGCATTCTCATATACACCCCCATAGGACCCACGTATTCCTATGGAGCGCATCGTGTCACGCGTTACACACAGATGGACAGACGGAAGATTTCCGAGGGAGGTAACCCTAGAATACGTACGCAGTAAACGTTCTAGGCCTGTGGTACCAAAGTAACTCCGCACAGAAGGAACGCTGCCCAAGTTCCTGGTCTCAACGAACCCTTACGTACATGATGGACTTTAAGAGCCGCCTGCTATCGCTGTCACGATTTACTTTATTTCTACTCCCTTCTCTTTCTGTTTCCTTTCTGTTTTCTGTTCTCTTCTGTTTCCTTTCTGTTTTCTGTTTTCTTCTTTTTTTTTCACCCACTTATATCTTTCACCCATGAGCTAGCCAATCAGAACTATACCTCATGGTTAACCTTGCTGCATTTCTATACACCCTTTTTTCTCTTTCTCTCTCGTCAGTCAGTGCTAATTAAGTCGCGCGCGCCACGTCTCTCGCTGGTTAAATTTCCCATCAATCCGCTCCTCCGTACTTTTCTCATTACCGCCTCACGCACACCCGACGCACCGCAACGTATAAATCGGCCCAAACGGCCGGCACGCGGCGCTAGTATAACTCTCGGCGTTAAGAGGCCTTCTTCTTCTTCACCGCCACGCGCATCTTACGAAACCGCCGCACCGCATGGGTGTTACCTAACTTACGATCGCGGTCAGCGCAGAGACCCGTCCAACCCCGCTCGGCCGCTGCTGATTGATTCCTTCCGCCGGGCTCTGAATCTTCGCCTGTCCACTTAAGCAGTGCCCGCGCACTCCCCGGGCACTGCTCTTTCGTGTCAGCGGCCGCTGCGGAGGCATCCCGTCGACGTAATGAAGCCGCGCGTACGTCGCTCGGGACAAATTGCGCTGCGGCCAAAGAACGCACAGTGCTTCTTCTTCTGCTTGATGATGATATAGTAGGGGGGCGGGAAGCCCGGAAGTTGCGGGTTCATGAATATTCACGTTGTGTGCATATATGTATACACGGCGACGATGGCAGCGTATAGTAGAAGGGCCTCCTTCATCGGCTTGCCGCGGAGGTGGGCACACTGGGCATTCACGATGTTGGAGGAGAGGGGGACTAGGAGCAAACAGTAACGGAGCCCTTGTCTATTTTTTTTCTTTTGATCACATCCCCCTCCCCCCTCCTCTGGCGCAGGATGAAGAAGAAGTACTACTCCTGGGAAGAGTGCATGAACCTGAGGGAAGTGAAGGTGAGTGCCTGGCCGGTCGGTCGTCGACGTGCCTTGGGCCTGTTGCGCAGTCGAGCAGAAGCAATCTAGCGCTTCTTTGGAGTATAGTTGTATAGACACTATATGCCTCGAATCTGAAGGACTTTCGTCCCTGGTTTGATGACCGGAGAGATCCGCGGCGCGCCTGACCGCATTCCGGCGGGGTCGAACCGCGGAGAAAGAAATGTTCGCGTTGTGTGTATTCTCGATGGGATTTCCTTTTTTTTTTTTTTCGCTGGCGATAGTAGATAGAGTGAGTGTTATTGGCAAACACTTGCAAATAGCCGGTCTCGCAGGGGTTTTTCGAGGGGGCCCCCTTCAACTTGAAGCTGTGTATCCCCCGCGACGCTGTCCGTGTTGGAAGACCTTGGGTGAAACACGCCAAGCAGCGGCGCAATACAAACAAGATAGGAGAAACACACTGCGGCCCGTATACGTGTATGGATTGACTGGCCGGTGAAATTGAGCTGGAAAAGCGCCGGCGATTTGTCAATTATGCAACATGTCTACTTGTGGGAAAGCTAGCTACTCTAAGCGTATCTGAACATGGAGGGGGTGTTCCACATTCCACAGATTTTAAGTAGCAACGCAGCGGTATACGCAAGAGGAACCACACCACAATATGATATCGGCATACAGGGTGCCTATTTTGGTAAGTGCTTGTTCTTGGCGTCATTAGTATTCAATCGCCGCAGAGTCATTGATTTTGTGCTGGACCTGTCCTCTACGCGTATATATACAGGGTGTTTCAGCGAACACTTTCAAAGAATTCGAAGGTTGCCTGCGGCAGATAGCACAATTCTAGTTCATGAGCTGGTCTACTCGAAGAGGCGGACATTACTTGCGCAAAAAATTGAAATGCGTAATCGATTAATTAACAAACAGTTCACTGATTAAGTTTTTAACTAATTACCTTATGGTCCACATTGGAATTTACGAATTCTAGCCTGTGGAGTTCGCAAGGTGGATCCACTTGGAACGAATTCTCAGGGTTACACCAGTTTCGAGATATTAATTCCCGAACTTTGCGGAAAGATACATTGGCGTTGCGGCGAACAAAGAGCGAAAAGAATGATAATAAAGAGTGTTATGAGCCTGCAGAAGTTTAAATATTGCTCTATAGGTTTGAGGAAACATAAACACCGTTTCTACTCGGGTATCACAGAGAGCTGGGGAAATCATTACGGTATAGTTGGTTACATGGCGTTGTGGCTACAAACAATAGTGAACAAAAAATATGGGATATTTTGCATTTTGTGTCCTCTAAGTTAAAGTGCCAGGAGAGTTTGGGGCTTTGCTATGCCTGGCCACCAGCCTACACTGTAAAATAATTTACATCCTTAAAAGTGAATAAGGATGTAAATCGGTCTATAACTCACACCCGTACTACCTTTCTCGGTGTAACGGTGTGGGTTATAGAGAGATTTACGCCCTTATTGACGTTTAAGGGTGTAAATTATTTTAGACTCTTAGATAAGCCAATAGACCAATTGGATAGGCCAATAGCCGTTTGAACACTCGCTGGCATGTTAATTTATTCGTACCTCATAGCCAACCCAGTGCGCACAGCTTGCGTATTCCACGATGTGTCATAAGAAAACCGTATGCATCAGCAAGTTTGTGAAAATACGCGTGCGCTGGGGAAATAAGTTTTGACGATAACTAGAGCGGTTAGCCCAGTGAAAGGCTTGGCGTGCTATTGCAGGCCTAATATGTCGCAGCATATCGGAGAATAGAATGAAAGAAAACCGGAAAAAAAATACGCGGACATGCACTCGCACACAAACTCAGAAATGTATACGCAACACTGAGCACAATGAATTGAGCGAAGCGAAACATAGAGCCTTTATGGCGCCGTAAATAAACAAAATTTTACCCAACTCTGTCTCTGTACCTTTGACTGCAGCAACGCCACTCTCTATTTGACATTATTAAAAAAAAAACAGTACCCAATCGCTCAGAAATGTAGGTAACGAATTTTCCACAGGAATCAACAATATATGCTTTTGTTCACTAAGTATAGTTTCAGGTGAAAACAAAAACAAAAATTACCTTGTTCTTTTTATTCAACAGTCCTTTCCTTCAATAACGTTTAGTTTGACATAAAAACGAGCCTCCGTACATAAAAGGGTTAAAAGCTTTCCTTCTTGCTAACCAGGTATGTTGTTCCAACGGTTACGACGAGGAAGCTCTTTCTGTGGGGCAATTAAAAGAACGTTACCGCGTCGTCGCACGTAATGTCTAGCGCTCCAGCTTCGCTTCTCATCCCATATATTTCTTTTTCTGCACTCTTATCTGAAAACGCGATCACGCGGTCACACCCCGTTAAAGAAAAAAGGAGTTCTTCACGTCCGGCGCGCGTGACCAGGGTGAAAGAGCCGAGCAGACGTTTAACAATTAAGGGTGCTGCATACATATTGGAGCGAGTCTTTAAAAAAAATTGCCTTTTAATTTTAGTCGCCTCGTCGGTGCCCATGCCTCATTCAGTATACGGTCCCTCAAAACGGTGCTTGCCGATTTCCTAATGAGAAAAAAGAAACGTTAATGAACGGGCAAGAAGAGAGGGAGGCTATACAGAAGAAAGCTGGAATGTCGGCCCGAGGCGTTTAGATTCGATCTGTTACCCTTAAACGGAGGGAGGGGAGGGGGGGAAGGTAATTGGAAGGAAATGAGGTGAGGTGTCTCGGCTTATGAAGGTCGTGTCTGAAGAATAGATAGATGCCGTCGCAATGCCGAAGCTACAAGAAGGCCCTTTAGTGAATCTACGCTGCCCGAAACACGCGTGATTCTCTACGCGTTTATAAGCGCCGAGAGGGAAAGCTACGGAGTCGAAGCGCGCGCACCGAGCGCTCCCGAAAAATATTAAGGCTTAGAGATTGACTCCAACCGAATTGAACAGAAGGAGCCGAATTGGTTCCGAAACGTCGGGCTAGTAAATTTCCTGATTTGGTTGGAGTCAATCTCTAAGCCTTAATCAATTTTCCCAACCAGACAGGTAATTCTGTCGAAATGTTTGGCTTCCCGAAAAGTAGTCCCACATTTTCATTCGCGTTGGGTTCGGGTAAAGGAACCCGTAAACGTCTTATCTACTACAGCCCTTATATTAAAATGGGACACCACTCGGTGTTCAGTTTGACTTATTCGCCCGCTTTTCTCTTTCGTGTTTCCGCGGGCCAATTCGAAACCGTCGCACGCGGGAGCTTCGCTGATTCAGTATTCCTTCCGAGAAACCGAAAATTCTGCCGGACTATTTGGCGCAGTAACACATGTTCAAAAGAGAGAGAGAGAGAGAGCGTTTTCACAAAATTGCTCGCTTTTATACCAAAGCGACCGTTTGCGACCAACATGGTCGCGCAACCTCTGTTATAGTCGCCGGCGTGGATATGCACTGCGGGGCCGTTGGAAAGCGCGTCCAGCCGGCCGAATCGGTAGAGCAGGCACAGCACGCAAGGACATTCGTCGGATATAACAGAGCGTACGGAAGTGCTAAGCTCGTATACTGTGAATAAATTGACAAAGGTTCGGTTATAACGAAGGAATTGCGCCGGATATCGTGAAGTGGTCGCAATGTCCTGGGTAGATTTCGGGCTGTGGCAAAGCAGATCCCTATAGGGCTTCCGAAAGGCGTGGGAAGACCTCCCTCGTACAGCTTCGCCATCCTTGAAGTATATATAGGTATAGCTCGGATTGCCGTGCATTTGCAAACGGTTTTTTTTTTCTTCTTACGGCGGCCTATGGGGGCAAGGATGGAACAAAGGATAATGAGGTGGCCTTGCGACGAAGACGTGGCGACGAGCGTGGCTGTCGTCGGTGGCGTATCGGAAAGTATTAATTAATGTACGAGCACAACGAAACCAGTATCACTGCAACGATAGCGATAGTGCCATGTTACGCAGGCCATAGAATTTCCTGCACAATTCACTAGGGGGAACTGTGGCGCTGTAGGAGGTCTACGGAAGCTGCAGGCAGGGCGATTCAGCCAGCGTGGGAATGACAAGGCAATGCGTGGGTTTTCTTAAGCTTTGTTCTTCTAGCTTCAAGAACTTCTCTTACTCGCAAAAAAATTATGATTTGAAAACAAAATATTGGGTTGCAAATGCTACAATTTGCAGTAACGATGCATTTTCGCGGAGCTTTTATTGCCGTCATACGTTTAAGAAAAAAATGGGACTGTTTGGGCAAATAAATGCAGATATAGCGTACTAGGTAAAGCCGCAAGAACGTAAGAAGAACCTCATGCACAAAGATCTGAGAAATCCATGTGCTAACTATCATTCCCATGAATAGCTGATCACAGCGTCAGAGTTCTCTTCAGTAATTTTATTGGTAAAGTCTATAGCACGGATACAGATTTCAGGTTCATCTGCCATGTGTTACAAATATTGGCCGGATATTTGCCAGATAATAAGCTGCCAGTGCTGTGTGTTTAGAAAAAAAAATTATTTACACTATGTACAAAAATATAACGATAGTAAACAAATCTACAAAATACAGATAATACATATGTCCGCAGCAATAAACAAACACTATGCAGGTACGAATGTCAAGAGCATTACATTTAACACAGCTCTGGTACTTAATTGGCTGTTATCACCACTCTGTGCAGAAGGCTAGATGAACAAGACAAGAAACGGTGGGGTGGCTTAGCTGCATGGTACAGGTACCAAGAAATCCCCAGGAAAGCAGACTGAGTTAAATACTGTCGCTCAAGAAGAGGAAAATACAAATCACGGTCTGTCTGGACATTGCTCTTTAATGTTTGTGTGACTGGCGTCCACATTTCATCCCAAATTCCAGATTGGGGGAATGAGATACCTAGGATTTTGATTCTGGGATCCCACTGTAATGGCCAGGCAATGTGGAGACGTGCGTTTGGTGAAACAATGAAAAAATACTGGCTGCTCGAGTTAATTGAGCCTTGCACCATATGTCGATCCATAGTCGTTCTGGAAGATATTGAGAGTACACGGAAGCGACTGTGTTTTGTGGACATATGGTGTGATGTCGTCAACGTACGCAGTTACTTTAACAGAAGAGTTACCAGAAAGCGGCAGGCCTCTATCCTGGAGATGACGTTCTACAGCTATTAAGTTGTCTGAGCTGCTGCTGCTGCTCAAGTCGCCGGGAGTAATGTCCTCGTCGATCCTTGCCAACGACGCGCACGACGAGCTGGTGGAGCGTTGCACAGGGACGCCGCGTAATCTTCTAAGCGTCCCCTTCCCTCTTTGCTCAAACAATTCATATCTAGTGAGGAGCAATCGGAGGCTCCCTTGAGCAGCTCGAGGCCCGACCTTCAGGAGTTCATTCTGGAGTAAGCTGAGATGGTAGAGGAGGTCTACTTCAAGTAGTTCCTCCCCCACCCTCTATCCCATTGACCCCTTCCCTTTCAAGAGGAATAAAGGTTCTCATTCATTCATTCATGGCCGGGCGTCTCACCGATCACTAGATGAGACGTGACGGAGTCCACGGACAGGCAAGGCGACAGGTCAACCTCTGAAACCATGTCTTCTGTGGTCTCCCGCGATGCAGGTATAGCTCGACGCAGGGTACAGCCTTTGCGATTGGGGGACACTGTGATTCAGCAAAGGGGCTTTAGTGATCCGGCCGGTTGCAGTTCACTCTCGTGGTTCTCAAGTTCAGGGCTCGCGGAGGACGCTGCTGGCGCTTCAGCGGGTGGAAACTACACCGCGTCTCCTTCCTGTGTGTAAGCCAACCCTCCTGGCGAATCGCCCAGATGGTCACTTGCATGCGTATTTGGCTGAAACGGCTGAGCGTTCTTGGACGCTGCCTCCAAGTAAGTACGCCGTAGCGAGCAGGCAACGGTCGCATGTGGGTCTCCACAGCGGCGGCACGGTAAAAGATTCAGCCCTTGCCAACGTCGCCATTAAGGCCACATCTTGGGCAGAAACAAGGAGGTTTTGACACAAAGGCGCCGTGCACTGTACTCTAAAGCGGCCTGATGATCCACAAACGTTGGCAAACCCGCTGCATTTATTTGTAGTGGCAGGTCACTCGGTGGATTGCCACATTTAGGTAGTTGGGTACTGACTGGCGAGCCGTGCTTCATATCGATGCCAACGTAGCGCGTTCTTGTGGTGACCGTGGGTGACGTGCCTATCAGTCCTTGGCTGATGCGAAGCACCTTGTCGTACGGCGCTTTAGCCAGTGCTTCGCAGGAGATACGGCAAGGGAGAATTATGACGGTGACCTGGGCGACTTGCGGGCTCAGGGGTACAATGGAGACGCGTTCCTCCCCGATGACGACGCTGGCAGCGTCGACGATTTTAGTAATGGCGGCTTGACTCTTTAGGGTGACTTGGTTGCTGCGTTCCCCGAAGTGTTCGGCGCAATGCACTGCCTCAAGGCCTACTATCGAAGCCGTCGCGTCTACGACGTCCTCTGGACTTGTCCCCTTAGGCACGACGACATCTGGGATGACTGGCTTGCCCCGATGAAGACGTCCGCCAGCCGAAGAACGCCTGCACTTGCGTGGAGATTATTCTGAAGACTACCCCGGCCACCAGCAGGCGGTGGTTGATATCTATTATAGGAAAATAGGAAAAAAATGAAATCAGGAAAGAAACAATTTAAGAAAAACTCAAAGGGAAGCTCCTTACTTTTCGAAGCGAAATCAGGCTGCCTTAGAACGCGCAGTTATAAAACGAAGTACACCAAGGACGAAGCCGCGTGTGCTTGCTGTGGTAAAGCTAGAGAAACGGTGGAACGTGTTTTATTGGAATGTGAAGAAATCTACCCAGCTGCAAGTCTAGACTCCTCTGACCTCCTTCAAGTCCTTGAGTTCTGGGATAGCACGGGCAAAGTAAAAAAGTCACAGTTTCACCTGAAAGGCGAAGCATCAATTGCGATATCAAATTTGTAGAGAACTATACATAGTAATGATAGTAGCTTTATCAGCTGTATAAACTTCGACATGCAGCAGTACCGCCAACCCGCAGAACTGTTGTCGACGCCGTCGCCGTTTTGCCCGCGTTCGCACAAAATGCGTGCGGCGTTGGTGACTGTTGCCGGAGCCTCTGATATAAATAGGCACTTGGTGCCGCAGCTAAACATCGCCTCCCTTCCCTCCCCCCCCCCCCCCCCCCCAAACGCGTTTCGCTCGTCGGAAGAAGGCGCGTTTGCTCTACATATATGGTGATTGTAAAGGAGGAAAGAGACGCCTACTTCTGCAGCCCTTAAGGGAGCACGGCGCAGAACGCGCGTTTGTTCTCCGCCGTGCGTTCACCCCCCGTGAAAGCGCGCGTCCCTCGCGCCCTTTCACTCGCACATACAGCGTTCGGCGCGCGGCGACGATTTCATCTCCATTGACGTCATACGGAACCTCACGGCGACGGCGACGCCGACGGCAGAAATCTGCTTTGGAGTGTCCATATAATTGTTATCGCAATAATATGTCAGCTGTAGAAATTAGCAAGAGGCGGTTAGAGGTTTGGTGGCAGAAAAGTAGGGAGACCACAAACAACGGAGACGTACAGAAACAGAGTTCCCAGTAATGGTTCGAAAAGGTTGATGCCTGGAATTCTTTGTATTTGTGTGTTTCTCAAAAAATTACACCATCTTCCCGTAGGAGAACCCTGAGTAGTATGCGGAGCAGCCATGGGGTCGACTCGAAGTTCGGGATCGGCCCGTCGCCGCTGCCGTTTCGTGGCAGCGGCTCGAGCCCTCTTCTCCGCGGCGCTGTCCACGGCGCTGACACTGGCGTTGACGCTGGCGCTATCCGTGGCGCTATCCGTGGTTTACGCTGGCGCTATCCGTCGCGGCGTTGCGGGAGGAGAATGAGAGGAGCGCAGCGCGCGCGCGCGTCATTATACTGCGAGCAACAGTGGCGCCCCCAGCGGAGTATGCAGCGCCTACCGTCGCGCCTGTAAGCTAAGCTGCTTCGCATTATCGCGCGCGGAGCCGCAGGTGTTGCCATTAGTTGCGCAATCCGGAGAGGAGAGGATGCGTCGGAGAGGAGAGGAGGAATGCCGAGAGGAGAGGAGAGGAGAGGAGGATGCGCATGCGCAGTAGGGGTGTGGACGCCGCGCGGCGGATGGATGGATGGAGGGAGGGAGGGAGGGAGGGAGGGAGTGACATAGCCCCGACCATAAGATGCTTCGCATCTAAAATAAAGGTAGGACATTAGGGGGCGCAACCCACCACCCCGTTTCACAGGGGACGCTCATAGCATCCATCCATCCATCCATATGGACTAACACAGCATGAAGAAAAAAACGTTGTATTTTTATTTCTCTGTGAGGGAAGTGAAAAGCTACCGGAAGACCACCATGCATAACCGCCGTTGTAAGGCTGGCCATTTGAAGCTTTGGGCATAAAAATTTACTGAGCATTCCATCTACTTCAAGGCAAAATGAGTTTATGCTAAAGCCTTCTACCGCCAATGCAAACCTGCTAACCAGCAACATTAACAAAAGGTCGTTGTATGCATTGAAGTACAAAAGTAACTGCAACGCCAATGCATTTCTCCGCAAAATTCGGGAATTACCTCGAAACTGCATGGTGTCATTCTGAGAATTCGTTCCAAGAGTATCCGCCTTGCGAACTCCATGAATAGAATTCGTAAATTGCAATATGGGCCATAAGGTAATTAGTTCAAACCTTATTTAGTGTTTTTTGTTCAAAACATATTTAGTGTTTTTTGATGGGGCGACGAAGACGAAGTTTCTGCGAGCCAGAACGCTAATTCTCTAGTTCTGCTGATTTCGCATGATTTCTCTGTAAATCTCCGGGAGGCCGTCATGGATTGTTGCACGGATGCAAGTTGACGTCCCCGCGCCTTTGCTGGGGATGGCGACTTCAGCGGCGGCTGCGTCTAGGAAGCGGACCGGCCTCCAGAGCGACACCGACAACGATGATACCAGTGTCTACCCGCTCAGCAGTGAGGACTTCTCCGATGACGACTTTCAGCTTGTGAGGAGCCGCAAGGCGAAACGAAGAAACACCGGGGCTTACCTGTCATCAAGCACGTCGATCACCTCGGAATAGCGCAGTCAATACAATTCTGTTTATACCAGAACTCGCTACCTACAACCTGAGGCGACTTAACAGACAGCCTGTCTCGGTGTTTCTCGAATCGGTGGCGCCAAATCAAGTCACGGATGTCAGAGTCAACACACGAAAAAAATGTCTTGGCTATTGACGTCGTACATGAGACGGCACGGATCACTTGGAGCAAACTTACGGAACTTGGCGGCATGAAGGTCCGCTCGTACATTGCTCTGGACAGTGATACCACTACTGGTGCCATCAACGACGTGGACGTCTCCATCTCCACTGCCCACTTGCCGATTTTAATTAAGCCAGCCGTTGATGCCTGCGCCATCACTCATGTGTCTCGACTCGGCACATCCCGCGTGTGAAGGTGGTTTTCCAGGGTGGATCTCTTCCCTCACACGTCAAGGTGGGCCACTTTAAACACCCCGTGCGTCCATTTATCCAAAGACCACTCCAGTGCCGCAACTGCCTGAGGCTGGGACACGTGAGCGCTGTGTGCGAGAGCACGAGAGTTTGCTCGCGCTACGCACAGCCCCACGCTGCAGCCTCCTGTGTAGCCACGGTTCTCAAATGCCACAATTGCATTGAGTCCCATGATGCTACCTCAAAGGACAGCCCTAAAATGAGGAAAGAAAGAGCGGTCTTGAAGCAGATGGCAAGAGACCGCTCTTTCTTTCCTCATTTTAGGGCAGTCCTTTGAGGTAGCATCATGGGACTCAATGCAATTGTGGCATTTGAGAACCGTGGCTACACGGCAAGAGACCGTTCGTCTCGTCGGGAAGCTGTTGCAGCCATTAGAAAGCGACGCTCCCGACGCCATCGGACTTCGAAGAACGAAGATTCCTATATGAAGAGCGCGGCACATCCGACAACTCATCCTCCTCTGCCCCCTAGGCCTGGCGGAGTCGAGTCTAACTCCGACAAGGTCGTGCCGGAGAACACCAATACTGAAGTCTGGCCCGCGCTACCAAAGCTACAGCCGCCGCCACAGCAGAAGCCACAGCCGATGCCACAGCCGACGATACAGCCGACGCCACGGTTGAAGCCACAGTTGAAGCCACAGCAGAGGCCACAGCTGGGGCCACAACCGATGCCACAGCCGGCACCACAGTCACATCAAAGGATACAGTGCACCGCGGTAGAGTCCACAATGCCGACTCCCGATAAATTGACCGAAGAAGACCGGCTAGTGGTTGTGATGCTTCGGTCCCTTATAAATAGCCTTCGTATACTCTTAAGCAAGCTGCATACTCCGTCAGCGCGAAGTGCAGTGCAAGTACTGGATGCTCTTAATCCAGTGCTTGCAAGTCTCGAGTAAACCTCATGGCTCACCCGCAGCCTCCTATTCACCCAACGACCACTGGCCCTTGGTTCATGTCAGATGTCTTCAACGCACATCACCAGCTATGGGACTTGACTTTGGTGTCATGGTGCTTCGTTGCACACTCTGCTCACTCTCTTCCTCTTTTCCTCTTTTTATTCCCCCTTTCCCTTACCCCTTGTGTAGGGTAGCAAACGGACGTTCATCTGGTTGACCTCCCTGCCTTTCCTCTCTTCGCTTTCTGTCTCTCTCTCTCTAGTGTTTTTTGTTAATTATTCGATTATGCATTTCAGTTTTTTGTGCAAGTAATGTCCGCCTCTTTGAATAGACCAGCTCATGAACTAGAATTGTGCCATCTGGTACAGGCAACCTTTCAATTTTTTTTAAAGTTCTCGCTGAAACACCGGGTACACTAGTTAGTTTGGGTAACTTCGGCCACTTGGCGTTTATTTATCGTGAACCTAAATCTACATTTACCCTATAGTCGTTTTTGCACTGCACCCTCATCAGAATGCGGCCGCCGCAACCGGAACTCGAACCCGTGACCTCGTGTTATGCAACATAACGCCACAGAAAGTGAGCCACAGTGGTGGTGGGTTTTTTTGAAACTCGCGAACACAGATCTCCAATTAACAGTCGTATAGTCCGGCGTATAGAGAGCAGGTCAGCGTAAAGCGTTAGTGCTCGTTCGCGGTCATTTAGTAGCCCCGATTTTAAAACCTACTTATGCTATGCCAGCGAAGGGGAAGAGGAAGTCGAGAAAGCATATCGAGCACAGCTGAAGCTCGTTGG
The DNA here is from genome assembly GCF_013339745.2 of Dermacentor silvarum. Classification (NCBI taxonomy): domain Eukaryota; kingdom Metazoa; phylum Arthropoda; class Arachnida; order Ixodida; family Ixodidae; genus Dermacentor; species Dermacentor silvarum. Next base: position 56,869,824 of record NC_051163.1, read on the forward strand.
TCGCGCAGTTTATTACGCACACGCCGCGGCATGAAATCGACTCGAAGGCGACAGCGCGATGCGCTCGGCCAAGGAGCGAGTCACCGCGACTGCTCGAGTACGCCTGCCGACCACCCCGGCCATGCCCGAGAAAACGGGGCAGGGCGCGCGTCGACGGGGAGAAAGAGATGGTCTGCTGTGACCTCACAGCGGAGGGAAGGACGTAAACGATGGCGTAAACGATGGCTTCAGAGATCCAGTAACTTGTAAGTTGGTCACGTAAGGTTGACTTGTGCCGTTATGAGGGCGTGGGTGGGGCTTCACTGCAGACTTAAGTTGTACCCGACTATAGAATATTTCTTAGGGCAAAATATTCTAGCCAATCTTTATGCTGGACATATCATTACCGAAAGCGGCCGGCAAATTGCGAAGAGCACTTACGAACGAGATTCTTTGTGAATTCGGCGCCTGAATTTTTCTTAGCGACACCACATGTACTGCCGACAGAGGGTGGCAGGCTGGTCTGTAGCCCGTCCAGATTGGGCTAGGTGTTGCGGGCTCTCGGAATATCGCATGATCCGAGGTTAAGTGGTCACGTGAATAACGAAACGCAGAACTGCAATAATAAGCTTCCAGAGCTTTCGCTGCATCGTAACATCACGTGACAGCGTGAGGCCAATGAACGCGTGCGAGCAACACGCAGAAATGCATAGCGCTGCTTCGCTGACTGTTACAGAGCGTGAGGCTGGAAAAAAAGAAAGGTGAAGTCCAGCAAAGTTATAATGATTGATGATTTCTAATGGCATCCCCTTTCAATCGACGCTGTGCCAAATCGTCACCTAGCTTGTGTTAGTTACGTACCATATTGTAATCTAGCGCTTTGCCCATTGACCCTTTTCGCGGAGCAGTATGGTTTAGAGAAACGAGATGGCGCTCACGGCGGCGCGCCCTACCTCTCCTCAGTGACCGCGCACGAATACGAAACCATTACCGCTTCTACGTTGCTTCTGTGCGATCAGCTGTCGGAAATGCAAATGAGTTTTCGATAACACACTGTGCTCCAATCATGCTAGATTGAATCATGTGGATTGAAGACGTGTGCAATAGTTGGCTGCAAAAATAGTGACTAGCAAGTTAAGGAATAGAATGAATCTCACAGGCCAAGTTCGCCGACTGGTGCTGCAACTGTCCGAACGTGTTACCGGTACTTCGTGATGTACGGCTTTCCTCGAGGATACAGAAATTTGCTCATCCGCCAGCCTTCTATCGCTAACCTTCAAAGAAAGGGCTTCATCCTCAGAACTTCGGCAAGAGTGAGTACCACTCGTTAAACAATGACAAAGGGAGTAGCGCCGCTTTGTCATAGTAAGTTTCGCGCACGTTAGATCTGTCCCAAAGGCAGGAAAACTTACGCCCACTCTATCGCCGACGTATCAAGAATAAGTGAATGGTCGCACACTTGAATATATGCACACTGTATACGCACAATAAATGACGGGCTACACCTATGGCGCACGAATGGTCGAAGCTGAATGTTTCGTGACGGTCCACAAGAGCAAGCGAGTTACTAGCTGTAATATATATTTGCTACATGCTACAAGGTATTATAATGTACAAGACAGCTACGTTTCAAGCCTTGTGCGCAGCAAGAACAAATCTATCGGAACTGAGCACACCCGCGAGCGATTAGACAGAAAATAATCAGACAGTGGCCGCACCGAGGAACTTCACGGAGTCAGAAACTGACTCGCCACTGCTTCAAAATATTTGCCAAATAAAGAACAAAGAGCAAAACACACTAATCTTGACTGAATTCATAATCGGAAAGCTTGGATAGCTTGGAATACATACTTACATACATACGCCAATTGGACATAGCTTAATCAGCTCCGAAAGCGCTTTTGCATCTTCTCTGAAGCTGTGATCAAAGCTTCGTGCCGTCCACCTAGTCACCGTCTACGATATCTCCGAAAACCGAGGTTTTCTAAGCCGCGCCGGCGTCATACACTTCCATTGTAAACAAGGAGGCAACGGAGGCAGTTGAGGCAAGCAATGGACGCGTCACCACGTGATCAAACATGGCAGCGCCCACGGGATCTCCGCGAAAAGGGTCAACATCTGCACTACTCTCAAGTTAACTATTACTATCATCATCATCAGCCTATATTTAAGTCCACTGCAGGACGAAGGCCTCTCCCTGCGATCTCCAATTAACCCTGTCTTGCGCTAGCGTATTCCAACTTGCGCCTGCAAATTTCCTAACTTCATCATTCCGTGCACCTGGTTTTCTGCCGTCCTCGACTGCGCTTCCCTTCTCTTGGTATCCATTCTGTAACCCTAATGGTCCACCGGTTATCCATCCTACGCATTACATGGCCTGCCCAGCTCCATTTCTTCCGCTTAATGTCAACTAGAATATCGGCTATCCCCGTTTGTTCTCTGATCCACACCGCTCTCTTCCTGTCTCTTAACGTTACTCCTAAGATTTTTCGTTCCGTCGCTCTTTGTGCGGTCCTTAACTTGTTCTCGAGCTTCTTTGTTAACCTCCAAGTTTCTGCCCCATATGTTAGCACCGGTAGAATGCAATGATTGTACACTTTTCTTTTCTACGACAGCGGTAAGCTCCCAGTCAGGATTTGGCAATGCCTGCCGTATGCACTCCAACCCAATTTTATTCTTCTGTCAATTTCTTTCTCGTGATCAGGGTCCCCTGTGAGTAATTGACCTAGATAAACGTACTCCTTTACAGACTCTCGAGGCTGACTGGCGATCCTGAATTCTTGTTCCCTTGCCAGGGTATTGAACGTTATCTTTGTCTTCTGCATATTCATCTTCAACCTATAGAGTCATTCGTAAAGGGACACTACCTGTAACGATCCTGCCTCCATCTCTTCCCTCCTGCGTCTCCGTCTTTCCTTCTTTTTCTTTTTTTTTTTTATGTACTAAACGCGTTTTGCCTATCTCACCCGCTGCCAAGTTAACGCTCCGACCAGCTTTGGATGTTCACCATATGCTTCTGGAAGGCGCACATTTACTCTACTGACAATGTGGGTGCGGAGTCGTCCGCGGATTTGTTTTTGTGCAGATGATGATGATGATGATGATGATGGTGGTGGTGGTGGTGGTGGTGGTGGTGGTGGTAGCGGGGATTTTTTACTGGCATCTCCTTTGAAACGGGCCAACTATAAAAAGTAATTAGCCTGCTTGATCTAATCAGCTTTTACTACATGTATCACATTATATCACCTTGCCTATTTATTTCTCCTTGATCTTTACGTTCTTCATTATAACCTCTATCTTTATATGGTACAGTTACCTTGCCTGTAATGACGCCGGTTATATCAATATCTTCCCTGCTTTGTTTCCATCAATACTCTAAACGTCTCTTGCTTATCTCGACTGCGGACTGGCCCCTACTGCTTCCGTCCACTTTAAATCCAAGTGCTTCTGGAATGTGTACGTTACCAACCGGTCTGACTGGGTGAATACGTTCGCATGACTGTAGGATGTCCTACACACATGCCTCAATCAAAGAAAATAAACCAATGAATCCGGTAACTATGATTTAGAATTGCATTTACAGATAGGTGTGGTTTGGAGTGGTCTGCGAGCCGACATTTTATGTTCAGGTTTTATACATGTAGTTGGGTTTTGTTATGCAAAACGGAGATGGGCATACTTGGTTAGCGTACGGGTTATATGTCACTTCGCGGATCCTTTCATATAAACTTTGTATATATCGTGAGCGCATTTTGGGCATATCGTCGTCGTCATCTGTACAAACGACTCATCATCTTGTGTGAGCGCTATTTGTGCATATCGTCGTTGTCATCTGTACATACGACTCATCATCATCTTTTTGTCTCGTGCGGTGCTTCGTCTCTGACTCGGGCGAGTTTATATCCACAAATATAACCGGTGAGATAGCGATCGACCCAGCACCCACGCTCATCCTGCTGCATGCGAATATTTGCTCCGGTATGTTTTTGATAGCAACGCACTGCCCTTTAACTTATCAACTTATCGTACAGATATTCCCTCTCAATTTCTTTCTTCTCGCATTTCATTGGACTTTTTTTGTTTCCATATTTTGCATCCAATTTACCGTCTCTGTTCCTCTCACTTTCTTGGTTGTGACTGCTGGTTGTCGATTCACACTTTCAATTACCCTTGCCGATTTTCTTTACTTCTTGACATCTTTCTCCAGTCCGTGTGAACGCTTTTGAGGCACAGATGATTGCGGACTTTAGCCGCCCATTTCATTTCATCCAAGTTCCTTAGTGTTTCTGCTAAAGCTGATCTTGCTCTGCGCTTCTATGACTTCAACATGAAGCCCAACCTATGGCACCCTGCACTGCCTCAATTGTAGTTTTACCGTGCGCCCCCCCCCCCCCCCTCCCCCGATTCCAATCGACCCACCGACTTTTGGTTGACTTCCAACCCCGACGGTATCTCCGAATTAAAGCGCAGAATTGCATTCGCGAACGTTAGTGCTGGCACCATTACTCCTTCCCGAATTTCTCGCCCACCACTTCACTTTATTGTAACCCCAACGTGGTTTATGCTGCTCCATCTGCTCTATGTGCGAAAGTGCTCTATGCAGCACAGCTGTCGGTGGCGCCCTCCCCTGGACGATGAGCTTACTAGGTCAATCTGATTGGACGCGGCGCGAGATCCGAAGCGTCCCGACTAGAGACGCGACGTCGCTAGCGATGACACGCCTCGTTTTCGTTCCGCCGACCCTCCGTTCCATCCTCTCTTTCCAAAAAGAAAACTTGTTCGACTCCTAAGGCTCGCCTTGCGCGGGAAACCTCCGGTTGAAGTCATGGTGCCGCACTTTCTTGTTGACCGTGCATTTTTTTCGACTTTACCGACACGCTTTTTTTTTTTTTTCGGTCGACTAGACTCGGCGGGTTCGCTCGCCGTACTGTTTCCGGGTCTGGTTTCTGGGAATGTGCTGGAGGGCAGGAGTTATTCTTGCTATAGTGGTTACAGTAAACTCTCAGTTGTGCAAACGTCGGTTTAACGAGTACTTCAGAATAACGAACTTCTAGAAAATCTCCGGCGGTTTTCCTATTCATTCTACGCAATAAGCTTTCAGTCAAACGAATTTATGAATAGCGAATATTTCAGTTGAACGAACCTGATCAGTGGACCCAGGCTCAGTTTTGAAATCAGTTCAAAGAAATTTTACGCTCTGTAGCCCTGGCGTAGCCGCTGCTAGTGTTCGTCCCGAAGAAGAGTGCGACGAGCAAAGATACAATGGCAGAGGCAGATTCAAATCCTGTGACTCTAGCCGAGGCTGCAGGATGCCCTGGAAGGTTGCGAGACTTCGTGTCTCAGCAACAAGCTGTGTCAGAGCAGGTGCACAAGAACATAGACTCTCCGAGCAGCCTTGTTACTTCTTGCACTTTAAGAGCACCAGTGCAAATGAAAATTACAGATGCTTTTTTTTTTTTCAAAATGAGATAGGCAGCAATGTAACTGTCACGCTCCGTAAACCATAACTCCATAAATTGCATTTCACACTTTTGAACTCGATGTCTGCTGTGCGCTATGCTGTTCCATATTTCAGTGAATATTTAGTTTAGTGAACTTTCAGTTAAGTGAGCAATATTTTTTTAGGTCCCTTGGAATTCACTCAAGTGAGAGTTCTCTGTTTTGTTCTGAATTAGTGTTTCCTGCTTGGGTAGTTGGGAAAGAATCGAAGCAAAGCACCCACGAGGCGCCAACATCCAAAAACTTTATTGAACACTTTATTGAACGTTCGAATGAATGATTACTGCAGAGGCGTGAGCCCATTTCTTGTTCAACCTTACTGCATTACCACATGCCATCGGCGAATTACGAAACCTTATGGGCTCATCACCAAAAACACAAAGTGGCCATCTCGCTGCCAACCAGAATGCCAAATGATACCATGACACAGTGTATCGGTTTCTGCCACAGCATATCACGTACGCAATACCGTAGTTGTCTTTTCGGGCAAATACCCAGTAACCAAAGTTGTCTACCAGGCCAGACAGCAGCAAGTTGTCCATACAGGCGCATGTCAGTGGCCCATGTTGTCTGCTTAGCAAGACAGCAGCCAGCACATAGCTAGTGATAACAAGAAATAGAAAAATGACTAGTTGGAAATGCTACGTCCCTACTCCATTAAAAGCTCGTAGCATCTGCGTCAACTTCCTCGCTACAATTTACAGAAACGATCGCTCGTACGCGCGATAGCGCGTTTTGACCAAAGACTTTTCTAACAGAGGAACTTATTTTAGAATGCCGACATCACAAGCCATCGCAGCGGAGGGCGACGAGGGCACTGTTGCAGTTTTTAAGGGCAACAGACTTGGACAAGCGGATGTAGCTCGGACAGATGTTTATAGTGCTGCAAGTGCTGCTGTGCTGTGCCACCTGTGACCGATTGTGATTGTGTCTGTGCTTCTTACTTTCTTTATCTCTACTTTGCTGTCACTTTACCTCCCCCTCCCCTCTCTCCCCAGCGTAGGGTAGCAAACCGGATCTACCCATCTGGTTAACCTCCCTGCCTTTCCCCTTTCTTCTGTCTCTCTCTCTCTCTCTCTACGTTGTTTTTTTTTTTTCAAGTCAATTAGTCCTAAGCGCCTCTATTTCCTTGCAGTCTCTGCAAAAGCTGAGCCACGCCAACCTGGTCAAGCTGAAAGAGGTGGTGCGCGAGGACAACACGCTGTACTTCGTGTTCGAGTACATGCGCGAGAACTTGTACCAGCTGATACGCGAACGGGACGTGCCGTTCCAGGAAGCGGCCATCCGGGCCATCGTGCAGCAGGTGTTGCGCGGCCTGGCCTTCATGCACAAGCACGGCTTCTTCCACCGCGACATCAAGCCCGAGAACCTTCTCTGCATGGGGCCGCAGCTCGTCAAGATCGCTGACTTCGGACTGGCGCGCGAGATACGCTCGCAACCGCCTTACACCGACTACGTGTCCACGAGATGGTGAGCCGCTTTGTGTATATGTGTAGTTACACTGCAGGAAGGAACCTGGCCTCACCGCTCATCACCCCAGAAAGCCATTCGAGCTCTTCTACAATATTGATACGACCAGCGCAAGAAATAGACACGAAATACAAAAAGAGGCGGCGAGGACAATACCTGAAGACAACAGACTTGAGTGCCCGACTTCAGATATGCTGCACCTGGCTTAGTGCATCTGACAGTGTGATCAAGACTCGTGTCATTTCTCTCTCTCTCTCTTCTTTCACTCCCCCATCCCCCTCCCCACGTGTAGGGTAGCAAACTGGACAAAGTCTGGTTAACCTCCCGGCCTTTCCTTCCTCCCTTCTCTCTCATACCTTGACCTGCCCTGTGTACTATACGCGCGAACGCACTGTCGCATGCAGGTACCGTGCCCCGGAGGTGCTTCTGCGCTCGACGACCTATAGCTCGCCGATCGACCTGTGGGCCGTGGGCTGCATCATCGCCGAGCTTTACACGCTGCAGCCGCTGTTCCCCGGCCGCAACGAGGTGGACCAGCTGTTCCGCATCTGCGCCGTGCTGGGCACGCCGGACCAGCGCGAGTGGCCCGAGGGCCACCAGCTGGCCGCGGCCCTGCAGCTGCGCTGGCCGCACTTCCCGCAAGGCTCCCTGGCCGCCGTGGTGCCCAGCGCCAGCCGCGAGGCGCTGGTCCTCATGAGAGACCTGCTGCGCTGGAACCCGGCGCGAAGGCCCACTGCTCTACTGGTACGCGTTCCAAGGACGCCTCCCATTTGGTAGAGAGGCTTAGCGTGTCTGGTATTCCGGCAAAAGCAGACGGACTGGGCGTTCTACCGAGGGGGCGGACCCGGCGGAGGCGTAAACGTGAGCTGCCTGCATGGTGCTGCCACCTAGTGGTGCAGAGCTCAACCAAACAATAACAGAGCTAATATTGCAGTAACCGAGTCTATTTCACTTTGTTGCTGGTGTAAATTTTCGACAGCAACACTATTAAGGCGCTGCAGAAAATTTACACCAGCAGCGAAGTATAATACACTTGGCTACTACAATGTAGTAGCCAAGTGTGTCTATTTGCGCGTCTCTTAAGCAACCAAGACAGTCTTCTTTCTTCGTGCCTATCTCGTGTCATGGTAAGCAACAATACTAACGTCTCACCCCAGCGCGGCGAGAGCTAGTGCTCGAAATTGTAACTCGAATATACGAGAAAACATATTTCTGTTGCGCGGTAAAGACAAAGTCCTTTCCCAGCTGCCGCTTGAGGTCTGTTTGAGCGGCCGCGGCCACTAGATGGCGATACTGTTGTTGGACAGTGTTTGCCATAATGTCGATGACGATCGCAGCACACGCTGTGCGACAGATGCAACGGCCAGAGCGCCCACGCATCAAGGAGAGATACATTGTGTGCACACGCAGGTGGGCGGAAGTTCAGCATACATCCACATTCTCCTAGGCCCTCCGCCAAGCGCAAAGTCGTTATTGAATTAATTGAATTTCTCGAAGTAAACTGCGTAAGAAAAAATTTGTGAAGTACGACTTTCACACAAGCTACATAGGTGATAGCTTCGGATTGTATAATTTGGATTGTGGGCACAGAATGAGCCCACGAAATATACCGACCAACTAGAGGCTAACATCTTCGCTGTAAAAAAAATAATAATAATAAATTTTAAAAAGATGTGATGCCGCCGTATGCGTGCGCGTGCAAAGTTTATATCCTGCTGGGTGGCTAAGAGGGAATGTTGTGTTTGCTTTTGTTAAGACAGGCGTGGCCGTGCGTGGAAAGGGAACGCGAGAAAAGCGACGACCCGTAATCACTGTAATTGTACCTAAGCGAGCAACGTGCAAATTACCTGTCATTCAACGCTAACGATGCTCGTACCACACGGTGTAGATCATAAATCGCAATGTATTGACGGAGGGATTAACGAAGTGGAAATGATCCCACTCCGCGCTAGCATAGAACATGCAGACAGCCACTATATTTGCAAACCGCTGTTACCCGCCGTCCATGTAGACGCTATTGATTGCTTGTCTCAGCAGTCAGCTGCCGCAAATCGCTACTATGACAACACAAGAAACGTATCAACAGTGAGCGAAACGTTCGTTGTTTTGTCATTCGCCACGTGACTAGAAAAAGTAGGGCAGCGAGACGATCTAGTCTGAAACGTGGCCCGGCCGCTCACCTTTCACGGTTGCATGCGTTTGGCACAGTCGTTTAGCGTTGAACGTCGCAGCGGTCAATTGCGCTGATCGTGGTTTTGGGCTTGTTTCGTTTTTCTTTTCCCGACAACAGGCACTGCGCTACCCCTACCTGACGGGCACGCCATCGACGCATTCGCAGTACCCGTCGCCTCACAGTCGCCAGCAGAGCGTCGTTTCGCGCCGGTCACACGTCGGACACGTAAGTAGATGACATGCATATTCACGTGACTGCAGCCACATGAAAAATCAAGCGCGGTATCGATCACCTCGACGTTGCCGATCAGCACCGCAGCCAAAAGTAAGGTTACGTGCCACGTGTGTTTGATTGATCGGCGTCGCGTAGGGGTTTGAACGTTTGCTGTCTGCTTTGTTTCCCCTCTTAGACCTGGTAATATTTATTACTGTATTCTCTGCATGCTAATTGGCATGCGGTCATTTAGCGCCACATCGTTAGCACTCAGAGACCCCGCGCTGTGATTGTTACGTTTACAACGTGATGTTGTCAGTTGCCTTATTCTAATTCATCTTCCCCTATGCGTTTTCTAACGGAAGGCATCCTCGAAACAAGTTCTGGAAGAACACCACCCTCTTCCAGTGACGTAGCGAGGGGGTGGCACCAGGCACGTGCCCTCCCCCTCCCTCCGTCTCAACCCGAAAAAAAAAACATTTCTGGCTACGCGAGTGCCCTCGTCAGTATTAACATACTTCGGAAGCCTACTACATTTACTTATTGTCATACTTGGAGAACTGGCGTTCTTGGTGTCTGAGCGTATGTTTCGAGTGCAACTAAGTTTGGAACAACGTAGGGGTGGATCTACGATAGCACGAGAACGATATATAGAACGAGAACGAGAACGATAGCACTTAACTATCGATATTTTGCTCGCACATGTACTTCGTCTCTTAATGCACAACACACCAAGGCCAAGTCATGCCCATGTGTTAGAATTGCCTGCGCTATTCCGAGCCTGTCGTGCAGCTGAGCATCAAGGTTGTATCAAAAACCTTGCGGAATTACACAGACGCTTCCGCACGGCTGCTCAAAAAATCTGCCACCTCCTTTAAAAAATGACGAACGAGAACCAGAAGTATGCATTATTCACAAATTGATTGCTTGGGTGATGGAAATTAATATATAGAATTAAAAGTTCACTGGATAAAATCCAAACGCACCAGTGTTGAATTTGGGAGAGTTAACTCCAGGTAAATCTGAAAACGCCCTCTTCCGAAACGTATTGGGAAACTTGTATCATGATTAAAGTGTTTCCGATGACTGCTTCGTGTACAGATCGGAACAGTCAGTGTTCGCATCCTGGTCGCAGAACCCTCGTTGTAGACGGATTCAATGATGGTACACAGGCGGGGAAAGGGGGTAGCACTAATATAATGGAGGCTGGGGGAGGGGAGGGGGGGGAGATCTCAGCGCTCCCTTCATGAATGCATGCCAGGGGGACAAAGGCGTTTACTGAACATGATGGCCTACGCACTCATTGGGCACATAAGGTTGGCTGCGGATCATCCAAGACCAAGAACACAAAATTACATCGAAAACAAAGAAAAAAGCACCCATGAACAAAAAGAAGGTTACTACAGTTCATCTTGAGTGACTTCAACTAAGGCATTAGCTGCAGTCAAACTGCTTGGAACCAGCCCTGCTCGCGTGGAACATTACAAGCGTTCTATGTTACGGAACGGCAATAAATTTCTGGCAGAGATATCGGATTATCAAGGATGCATATTTAAAGAAAGGCAATACAGTTTTGTCACCCCCCTCCCCTCATAAAAAAGGTAATGTACATCGAACAAGTTTGATCCCGGTTGATGTGTTTGTCTAGTTAGTTAGTTTAGTTAGTTAGTTAGTTAGTTAGTTAGTTAGTTACTTAGTTAGTTAGTTAGTTAGTTAGTTAGTTAGTTAGTTAGTTAGTTAGTTAGTTAGTTAGTTAGTTAGTTAGTTAGTTAGTTAGTTAGTTAGTTAGTTAGTTAGTTAGTTAGTTAGTTAGTTAGTTAGTTAGTTAGTTAGTTAGTTAGTTAGTTAGTTAGTTAGTTAGTTAGTTAGTTAGTTAGTTAGTTAGTTAGTTAGTTATCCTAGCGTACCATAAATATGTTGACATACGTGGTTACTCACCTGCATAGATACGTTCGCATAAATCCTGCCGCCTGTAAAACAAGTGCTCTCACAGGAGCGGGCTTCGCCTCTTAAGGCATCTTATTGTGGAAAAGCCAGCTTTCCCGAATTTTCGGGGGGTTCGTCGGAACCCCCTACACGAAAACTGTCGCCATCTGGGAATATCAGCGCATGCTTAGCGCCTTCTACGTTGTCTTCCGTTGTCTCTACACATCCTCCAAAATGCCGGTGTGGCGTCCCAGCATCACGTTCACTAAGGAGGTGACATGCGGCAAAGCCAGCTTGTCGTACTGAAGGCCGCGGTGAATATTTTGTGGTTTGTTTGTGGCTTGTTAACTATGAACCGCCGCGGTAGCTTAGTGCCTATGGCGTTTCGCTGCTGATCTCGAGGTCGTGCGTTTGGTACCAGCCGCGGCGGGTGCATTTTCATGGGGGCGAAATGCAAAGACGCTCGTATCCTTAGACGTTCGTATCCTTAGATTCAGGTGCACGTTAAAGAACCCCGGGTAGCCGAAATTATTCAGACGTCCCCTATTACGGTGTTCCCCATAAACACGTAGTGCTTCTGGTACGTAAAACGCAGTAATTGAATTATTTGTTTAATAAAAAGAAAAGAAGATACTGGAAAGCCGTCACGCAGGCATACCAGCGCACCACACAAAAGTAAAGCAAACAATGGTGGGGAAGAAACCGACCGGAAAGACCGTCCCGCCAAGTGTGGAACCGAGTCTTCTTTTCTGTTTCCCATTTGTTTCAGGTTTTCGTTCCGCTTCAACGAAAACGGTTCAGTTGCGGTTCAACTTCGGAACGAGAAAATAATGGTTCAAATTAGTTCAATAATTTTATTTACTCGTACGACAATGCACGGAAACGTACCGAAACTAACAGCCATGAGCGTGGCTTGAAAGTGATCCAACGCCCGACAACAGTCAAGGCACAGCACTAGTATATCAGCACTCCTAGAAAAGAAAGATAATCAGCTATGTACCCATCCCATAAATAAGATTACGATCGACACGTTATACAAAGAGAACACTAATAATATGACTACAGTTTATACAGGCAAAGAGCTACTTAAGTACATCGAAGCTAATTAGTGTTAGTTAATTGTTATAAGAAGAAATAACAGCACTACGAAATCACGCTGCTAGTATTAAGGAAATAATGATGTACAACGTCGAACCACATAGCACCAGTTATGCTACCCTCTGAAGAAAGTCAAGTTTAATGTGCTTTCGGGGCAATGTAATAATGATTGTGTTGTTTTTCTTGTGTATATCTAATCTGTTAGGGAGAATAACCTGTAAACTTTGCTTCCCGTAAATGGTCCTCGTACGGGGTGTTGTCCACTCCTCTGTGCTGCGTTTTGCAGCACGCATCTCCTTAGGTTTTAGCTTGGCGATTGTTTTCGTAAAATCACAAACGTACCACGAAGAAAATCTTAGGCTATGAAGTAGACGGCATTAAAAATGACATCTATGCGTAAAGCGTTGAGTTGGATGAACAAATTTTGTATGTGTGCTGTGTAAACACCAACAGCAATAATTCTTATTGCTTCTTTCTGTAGTGTTAATAGGCGTGTGATATTAATCTTACGTGGGGTACCACCGAGAAGGTGGCTACATGTGGTTTATGTATATATGTATGCAGTGTGTCATGATAAATTGTAACCTTTTACTTTGGTGGGAATTTAAGGCGACGTTTCAATAAAAAATCAATCGAACGAGGTAATTTCCGTGTTAGATAGGACATGCGTTCACTCCATCTCATGTGCGAGTCGAAGACTCAAGATTATCAACAATTTACATTTGGTGGTTGTGAAGGAGAACTTTGTTATTTACAGATACTTTCTTGTTCAGTGCACGGAAGATAACACTTTTAGTCTTCCTGGTGTTTTCTGTGTCCATTTGCTGTGAACTATTCGTGAAAGGCGGTGAGCCCTGTGTATCCTTTAGTAATTATTCCGTCACTATAGAGAAGCCACTGAGGAAGATGCTATTGTCATCTGCGTACAAAATATAAGACACATCACATCGTCTGCAATATCCACAAGGTCGTTATCATAGATATTAAATAGAATAGGACCTAACAAAACTACCCTGGGGAGCTCCACAACTAACCAGCTGCAAGCTAGATAGAAAGTTATCAATGACGACCGCTGGCTCGCGGTTACTCAGATGTGAGCGTTTGAGGTCAAGCGATAGGCCCCGGATACCGTTATGTTCAAGTTTTTGGAGCAAGATGGTGTGGCTAAGCAGGTCAAAAGCCTTGCGAAGTCAAAAAAATACCAAGTGTTATAGCTTTTTGGCTTTAATGTTACTTAATATTGAGTTCCCTCTGGACAAGTAAAGCGGATTTTGTTGATTTGCCTTTCCGTAAGCCGAACTGAAAGTCTATTAATAAGGATGTGCTTGTTAAAAAATCAATTCTTTTCGACAATATTTTTTTCAATTGTCTTGGGAAGTATGGGGAGAACGGAAATAGGACGGTAATTGCTTGCGTTATTCCTGTCTCCTCCTCTGTAAATCGCAGAAACATTTGCGTTTTTCAATGTTGGTTCGGAATACTCCAAGTGATATTGACAAGTTAAACATTTCCGCCAAGTGTGGCGCAATGATGTCTGCTATAAATTTTATTGGTCGTATTTGAAAACCATTGTAGTCAACAGAACGCGTTTGACTTCAGGTTCATTAAAATGCTGAATGCATCTTCTTTGTCAGTTAGATGAATAGGATCTCACAACTAGAAATCATGAAAAATTCCGGCAATATGCCAGCATCCGTGGTATCTTTCACATATGCAGCAACGCCGCCTCCACGGGAAGGACAGTTAAAAACAAAAGAGTGCATAACCTGGCAACTTCGCAAAATCAGCGTCACACGTAGCCGAAGTTTCAGTAATCAATATTACGTCGAAGGTATGTCTAAGTTCATCAATGAAGTATGAAAATTCATCGCATTTGTTACGGACGGAAAGAACATTTAGGTGTATAGCAGAAATTTATTATCTGGACTTAAGAAGTGAGCAACCTGACAAAAAAGAAGGAGGTTATGATACTCCATATTATTGGCAAGTTACCGAGCCAGAGCCGAAATATATTTCTTCGAACGAATAGGAATAGCAGGGTCTCCCTGCTTTTTCCTGACAAGTACTTTACCACTGACATGCCAAGCAATAGCATATTCAGAATGCCTTGCCCGCTCCTTGGTGGAACTGAGGAGATTTCGAGAATATTTAGTAAGGTTCTCTGTAATAGGCACAATGATCGTTGCAGCACTTAGATCCCGCAAATCGTGAACACTCCCCATCTGATATGACGTGTACACACTGAATACGCATAATTAGGCTAAACAAAAGAAAGAAAAATAGATTCTACACCTCTTTCGCCATGAGCCCTACGTTATTGGTCAAGCTTTTTTCTGGCTACGCCGAGTTCGCCTGTCTGTCACGCGACGTCACAAAATCGCGAGAACTCACCACGTCAAAGTGACGTGTACGCACTAAGTGCCTTTATTATCTCAAACATAACTTTTTTTATAGTGGAGACTGCCCCGTTCCGAAAGGAATAAAAGATGGCTGCCCACCGATCGCTCTGGCACTCCGCTCAGAGCTGCCAGTTAAAATGGATTTCTATGCGTACAAATAAAAGTTTGGGGTGGCAGTATAATGTTGCTGAGCCCTTTCGGCACGTATACGACATCGCTCTGCCAACTGTCCTTCGCTGACTATCTCTTTTCGCGGTCTTTTTAACCTCCCGCTGCACGTCATCGTGATTTTCGACCAGCCTGGGCAAGCTAAGCAATTAAGGGGAAGCGGTTCAATCGCGGACGCCGCCACCACCCTCTTTATCCGGTTATCTACTTACGCTACACTAGCTTGGACCAACCGAAACCCTCTCCACTAGTGCGCACTCCTCGCCTCTTCTCAGCCAATTAGATAAGTAAAAACCTGTCAAGCTAGACAATGCTATTTGCTTTTAAAGCAAACAAAAGTGAACTCCTCTAAACTAGGAGACCGTTTGATTGGGCTCGTCAAACAGCGCTGCGAGTCACTACGTAACGGATCACTGTACGTAACGGCCGATGCAAGCCAACACCACCTAGATAGCACAAGGCTTGTGCATTCCGATCCATGACGTCATATGCTACCTGGCCCAACTGCCATAGAATCTAATGGGTATGCTCCAACACCACCTAGATAGCACAAGGATTGTTCACTCCGATTAATGACGTCATGCTACCTGGCCCAACTGCCATAGAATCTAATGGGTATGCTCCAACACCACCTAGATAGCACAAGGCTTGTTCACTCCGATCTATGACGTCATGCTACCTAGCCCAACTGCCATAGAATCTAATGGGTATGCTCCAACACCACCTAGGTAGCACAAGGCTTGTCCACTCCGATCCATGACGTCATGCTACCTGGCCCAACTGCCATAGAATCTAATGGGTATGCTCCCGCGTAAGCATCAGTGATTTTGACGTCACCGCTTTCGTCACGCCAGGCTCGGCAATGGAAATTTCGAGCCACGTAGCAGGACGTCATGGACCGGAATGAACGTACAGGCCTTTAGCTATCTATAGTCGGGTAGAACTTTAGAAGACAGGAGAGGCCCCGTCCAGTTGGCCGAAGCGCAGCAGCCAATTCCTCCGCGACTAAAGAAATAGTCGCGCTCAAAAAATTGTGACTGCTTCTAAAACGCGTATTTGTCGGTATAAATAAGATTTGTGTATCTTGACGAGTGGCTCGGTAAAACTATCATGATGGAAATGCCACAGCACATGCCGGATCGCGAGAGAAAAATAACTCCGAGTCTTCTACAACGCTGTGCGTCGTCTGCTACGGAGCAAGATCGACGGCACCGGGCGTTTAATTATAAAGCAGTCGCTGGCTTAATAGCATAAGATTCATAATGTCGCGAGTTATGTCACGAGTTATAATTAGAATGTCGTGACGTTGAGTCCTGAAGCTGTGGCTCTGTTGTGGGCGTTTAGCTGGTGGTCTTCTCCGCAGCGTGTTCGATGGAATGCGCGTGTGACGCCTCGCCCTCCCGGTGTAGTTCCTCCTCTTCATTTCCGGGCTGGAGCGAACGCCGCGGACACGCTGTTCTTGCTTCGGTCCGGAGCCACGCACTGTCTCTGAGCGGTGCTTCTGACTCGGCCGTTCGCCAGCTCTTTCTCGCAAGGATGGAACTCCCTCGGGCGTTGACTTCTCGGTGCTGCCGGTGAAAGAGGAACCAAAGCCGCTCATCACAGCCGCACTGGCCTCCAGGCTGCTGTTGTCCAGGTCTGCAGAGCCGAAGCGGTCCCCGAGCAGCGTAGCGGTGATGTTTGTGGTCTTGACGATGTCGTCGACGTCCATGGCGCTACCGGCATAGTGCGCTGCTTTCGCTGTGGCACTTGCCTCTCTGAGAATGTAAGTGAGAGCCACCAGCGCTGCCACAACGAATGTGATCACGACGGCTGTCATCTGCACGAACCACAGTGGGGGCCAATGTTGGCAGTTGGCGCCAGTGACCCGGGAGTTCCTCGAGCGCCTGCGGAGCCTCGAGAAAGAGCGGCCCTCGCCCCGCCGCTGCACCGTGGACCGCGAGCAACTTCCACGCGGCTGCGTTTTCGATTTCCACCATCCTTGACGTCGCCCTCCCTGGAACGCGACCTCGGACTGAGAGCCCGACGCCTGGTCGCTCCAGAGGGAGCCGCGGGCTTCGGGCTGGGTGAGGGGGACCTCGTCCTCTTCGTCTCCGCCGAACGTGATGCGTTCACCGCCCGAGAAGTGGATCTTCGCCTTGGCCTCCAGGCTGCTGTTGTCCAAGTCTGCAGAGCCGAAACGGTCCCCGAGCAGCGTAGCGGTGATGTTTGTGGTGTTGGCGATGTCGTCGACGTCCATGGCGCTATCGGCATTGTGCGCTTCTTCCACTGTGACACTTGCCTCTCTGAGAATATAAGTGAGAGCCACCAGCGCTGCCACAACGAATGTGATCACGACGGCTGTCATCTGCACGAACCACAGTGTGGGCCAATGTTGGCAGTTGGCGCCAGTGACCCGGGAGTTCCTCGAGCGCCTGCGGAGCCTCGAGAAAGAGCGGCCCTCGCCCCGCCGCTGCACCGTGGACCGCGAGCAACTTCCACGCGGCTGCGTTTTCGATTTCCACCATCCTTGACGTTGCCCTCCCTGGAACGCGACCTCGGACTGAGAGCCCGACGCCTGGTCGATCCAGAGGGAGCCGCGGGCTTCGGGCTGGGTGAGGGGGACCTCGTCCTCTTCGTCTCCGCCGAACGTGATGCGTTCACCGCCCGAGAAGTGGATCTTCGCCTTGGCCTCCAGGCTGCTGTTGTCCAGGTCTGCAGAGCCGAAATGGTCTCCGAGCAGTGTAGCGATGATGTTTGTGGTGTTGGCGATGTCGTCGACGTCTATGGCGCTACCGGCATCGTGCGCTGCTTTCGCTGTGGCACTTGCTTCTCTGAGAATGTAAGTGAGAGCCACCAGCGCTGCCACAACGATAGTGATCACGACTGTTGTCATCTGCACGAACCACAGTGTGGGCCAAAGTTGGCAGTTGGCGCCAGTGACCCGGGAGTTCCTCGAGCGCCTGCGGAGCCTCGAGAAAGTGCGGCCCTCGCCCCGCCGTGGCACCGTGGACCGCGAGCAACTTCCACGCGGCTGCGTTTTCGATTTCGACCATCCTTGACGTCGCCCTCCCTGGAACGCGACCTCGGACTGAGAGCCCGATGCCTGGTCGCTCCAGAGGGAGCCGCGGGCTTCGGGCTGGGTGAGGGGGACCTCGTCCTCTTCGTCTCCGCCGAACGTGATGCGTTCACCGCCCGTGAAGTAGATCTTCGCCTTGTGCATGGTGGTCAAGTTGGCCTTGTCTTCGGAACCAGGAAACAGCAATGGTTCAGGAGAGCGCGTGCACACCAGAAAGCCACGCCGTCGTCGTCGTCATCGTCCAAGCGCCCGACCACAGGACCGCCACTCGTGACAATATATACTTTTTGTGAGTTTGCACAAGGTCATTTTTTAATGTGTTAGGCTTATTTTTTATATTATTTTTTTTCCTTTTTTTCGCGGTTGCGAACCTGCAATCTCGTGAGTTCGCGTACGATCGCGCGCGGCATTCCGTGCCAGTTTTCCGCCATGGAGCCCAGCGAGGTGACATCGGAACGCGATCTTTTGTTGCCGAACGAGCCTTGTGTCGCCTCGATGACCACACCACCAAGGAGCCTCGGCAAGAATAGAGCGGCCACATCCTGAACAGCGATTCACGCAACAAGATCTACTGCTACACGTTTTGGCGTAACAGGAAGTGTACTCATTGTAGTGCTATGTAATGACGTATAAAATAGTGCACGGACTCTTTCTGGATTTTCCATTATGCGGAAATTTCCGCGCCGCTCCACACAACAAAAAAATAAATAAAAAAATAACCGATCGAGCAATTGTTTACGTGTTTGTTCGGCGCATCTAATATGCATGGCGAAGCTTTTATGAAACTGTAAAAACTGATGCTGGATCCCTTGCTGTGTCCTGACTTACATAATGGCGCACAGCAATATACCATAATGTGATCGTTTACGTTATCCCACCTGTAATTAAATCAAGAAAGCTGCATGTAGCCAAGGCTGAAGTTATATGCCTTCTGCAGCGTCTGCAGGTTCTCGCAGTATATGTGTGGTCCGCGTATACATATCGTCTGCGTGATTCTTTTAAATTTCCTCGTTCAAGTTATACTGTATCAAGTTATTTATTATTGTATTTCATTATTACCCCATTGCACTATATGAACCTTTATGTAATCAGATTTTTTTTCCCTACTGCGAAGGCAACCGGATGAAAAGTTTTCGTCTGCCGGCTGTATTCGGTTTTTTAGGGGCGAAGCTCCTTAGGGTGTGGACCACAACAGGGTCCCTTATTGAAAAAGAAGAACGGCTGCAAACTGCAGCTGACCTCATCCAAGAATACGTCAGCCAACGGGGACTACAATGCTCGCCCGAGAAATCTGAACTCATACGAGTCTGGCGAGGCCGGGGTAACCACACAGTCCCCACAGACCCAACACGAAAAATCGAGGTACACCTCAACGGGAGCCTCATACCAGAAACGTCATTGCTCAGGGTGTTGGGCATGTGGCTGCAGTCTAACCAGCGTGCTACACACACCCTTACGCTCCTCAAAACCAGTGTCAAGGCGATATCACGCATGATATCCCGTGTAACATCGAAGAATAGAGGCATGAAGGAAGGGGACACACTCCGACTGGTCAAAAGCCTGGTGGTGAGCAGAATCACATACAGCCTGCCCTACTACCATCTCACACAATCCGAGACGAAACAGGCCGACACGCTCTTGAGGATGG
Organism: Dermacentor silvarum; assembly: GCF_013339745.2. NCBI lineage: Eukaryota > Metazoa > Arthropoda > Arachnida > Ixodida > Ixodidae > Dermacentor > Dermacentor silvarum. Next base: position 56,889,455 of record NC_051163.1, read on the forward strand.
CTTTCAAGACCGCTCTCCGCCTGCCGATGAGTACATCGACTGAGAAATTATTGGCGCTGGGGTTACACAACACCCTCAGCGAACTCACAGAAGCCCTTCACGTCTCACAACAACAGAGACTTGCGCGGACTCACACGGGCCGGCAGGTCCTACAAACTTTGGGCTTCAATGCCACAACACGAACCCAAGAAACCTGCACGATACCTCGTCACGTCCAGGACAGGTATCACATTGCCCCAATACCACGCAACATGGACCCTAACCTACACTCCGGAAGGAGGAAAGCAAGGGCCCAATACATAGAGAAAACATTCAGGTTCGATACCACGGCCCGTTTTACGGACGCCGCTATGTACGGAACGAATAAAAAGGGCGCAGTGGCAGTGGTATGCGACCGCCGAGGCCACGTCACCTCCAGTGCATCGACCCGCCCCTGCACGATCACGGAAGCGGAAGAACTGGCCATCGCGTTAGCCATCCGCGAAGGTCAACACGCAAAAAAACCACTGACGATCCTCACGGACTCCCAGCAGGCCTGCCGCAACTTCCTACAGGGAAGAATCGCAAGACCTGCGGCACAAGTACTAGCCCAAATACCTAAGGAGGACACTGACGACAACACCATCATAACCATCATTTGGATACCGGGTCACGCTGCCATCACGGGTAACCTGTATGCCGACAGAGCAGCTCGAGAATTTGCATATAACCGAGCACTCATCACGCCGACTGCAGATGACCCTGACCCAGTTGACCCCGAGTATTCAGCAATCCTGAACTACCACAGAGGGAGTCGCTTGCGATATCCCCCACCCCATCGAATACTAAAGACGGAGGATGCCGCTGCCTGGCGTAGGCTCCAGACAGGCACTTACACGAACCTACACATATTACATCGCCTGCACCCCACAGCCTACAGGGACGAATGCCCGTGGTGTGGGGCCACACCAACCCTATACCACATTACGTGGGAGTGCACGCTACACAACATAGAACACCATGACACGAACACCACGAGGGAGCAATGGGAGGCACTGCTGTCCAGCTCGGCCCTCGACGACCAGCTCAAGCTGATCCAGAGAGCAGAGAAGATGGCAAGAGCCAGCGGAGCCCTGGACTAGGGGCCCCGACCATTAGCGATGCCCCATTGGGGCAAGACAAAACTATATTTGAATTAAAGTTTATCTATCTATCTTAGGGTGTGCTCGTTCCCTCCTCTGTAGTAGTAGTAGTAGTAGTAGTAGTAGTAGTAGTAGTAGTAGTAGTAGTAGTAGTAGTAGTAGTAGTAGTAGTAGTAGTAGTAGTAGTATGTAGCCACCTCTAGTTTATGAATTGCTCAATAGATGGCGTTGTGTGTCCGTAGCCACCTGTAGTTTTATGAAGTGTTCACTAGATGGCGTTCCGGTTCCGGTTCCACTTCCGGTTCCACTTTGCGCGCGTTCGGTGCGAACGCGGGCAAAACGCCGACGGCGTCGACAACAGTTCTGCGCGCTGCTGGTGCTGCTGCATGTCCAAGTTTATACAGCTGATAAAACTACCTTGAGTCGACCCCATGGCTGCTTCGCATACTACTCAGGGTTCCCCTACGGGAAGATTGTGTAATTTTCTCTCTCGTTCCCGACGCGCGCTCTCTTTATCTCTCGTCCGTAGCTGTGGTTTACCCGAATGATCCCCCGGTGCTTCGCCCACTCATCATCATTCACTTCGTGGATATGCTGTGATTTTTTTTCTTTCTTGCAGCGCTCTTCCTACTCTATCTCGTGATTGAAATGAGAAGCAATCATTCGCAAATTTTGTTTTCTTTTTTTATTTCGTGAATTTCTGCATTTACAAACAATGTAAACGCTTTGTGGCTGCCTAAATAGCGGCACGAGCGCTGGAACAGATCGCAGACGCAGATGACAGCGAGCAGGTTATAGCTAGCGCCACTCTGCTAGTACGTTCTGTCCCTAGCGGCAAAAGGGACGAACTAGACCAGGCGTGCTGGAGCAGGGAGATCTGTGCAGGTCTGGAGTTCTGTAGGTCGTGGGTGGGGTCACCGGCCGTCCGGCTCATGACGTCACCTAAAGTGCGCGCCTATTGGTGGAGGCTCGTGTGCATCCGCCTTTGAGGGGCAAATGCCGCTGCCTTCCAATGCCTCCTTTACTAGATGCCTGCCACGTCGCTCGCTTTCCCATTGGGGCGGCGGTTCCCTTTCACACTCGGGAAGCGGCAAGCGGGTGGAAAGGCCAAAGCGGCCGGAAAATCTTTTCCGCGCATGTCCAAGTTGTTCACATTTGTTTTGCTATCGCCGCTGCCACCGCTGCCGCTTTCGCCTACATCCTGCGTACGTTTGTCGGCGTGGTTGCGCTCATTATCGCACCATTTCGAGCCGTATGTTCATTCATTGTCCCACCCGTCCTCAAAAGTGTTCATTTCGCGCAACTTTGCGCGTCATCTGCGACCTTCGGTAAATTCCTCGTAGCCGTTCCGTAATTCTCCTCATACGGGCACGGTAGCGCTCAGTCAAAGGTTGGTGCCTAGGCGTGATTATATTTCTTTAATAGCTTTTATTTACAGGTTGTAATAACATTTCATCATTCCGTATTACTGGCGGCGCGTCCAGTACACCAAAGCTAAAACCCGGGCTGGTCCTTGTGTTGGGGCTCGCCGAAGCCTGCGCGTCCTACGTGAGACCTATGTTCGCAATCAATTGTCGCGACGACACCGCGCAACGAAAAAAGCGCCCTGCGACTTCTGCAATATACCGCGCCCGTGCGAGGATAATTGCGGAGCGCCAACGAGGAATCTGCCCAACTTTTTTCTGCCACAGAAGTGGGCGAAGAAATTGTTTTTTATACTTCTACCTACTTGTTTCCTAGAAATGGCCAATGAATAAACGGAAGGAGCGGACACCTCCGAAGCGGCTGTGGTGGGTTCGCCCGGCTTTGCAAGAGCGCGAGAAGTTGGGTCACCCCAAGGCTTCGTTGCTGCACCTCCGGTCGCGCGACGTTGAATACTATCGCGAGTATTGCTGACAGTAGGTTTTAGTACCACTCTTGTCGTAGGGAAAGTGGTGGATCTAGATCGCGTCGAGCACCATCGCAGCTTACACTTTTGGTGCCATGTGCAATTTCACGACCGGATGTTTACATGCTAGTGGAGCTTCCGGTCGAGCGGAACGACTTTCCGCCGCGATTCCGCCTCGCCATGGCGCCTGGTTTTCCGCCCGCTTCGCCGCCTAGGCGGGCGGATTTTTAGAAGTTTTTGCCGCTTCCGCCTGCTTCGAGACCAAGTGTGAAAGGGACACTAAAGAGAAACGGGAAGTTCAGCTAGAATAAAAGAGGGACCTTCAGGAATGCATGCGGTTTTTGTTGGGTGCAAAAATATGAGTTATTAGCGGAGAAATTCGTAAAAAAAGACCAATTATCTCTTCCTCAATTTCTCTCACCCCAGATTTGGCGCTGAAGCAGTGTCGTCACAGATTGCATTGCTCTCGGCGAATCAGAATGCGCCATGATACGTCACCGCTTGCGTAAACGGCCGAGGCGCTGGATGCATCATGGCTGCATGCATGGTCGCTGCGTTTGCGTTCGCCGCGATGGATACCGTTGCTGCCGCTGAACCTTGCAACGAAGAGCTCGCCAGGGAAGCAGGACTGCATTTCAGCGATATTTCGCTGAAATGCCGAAGGATCATTTCACCGAAGGATCATTTTTTTCGAAGGATCATTTCGCCGAAGGATCATTTCAGCGAAATGATCCTTCGTGCTCGAGCGGTAGGTGTTTCCGCGTGCGATGGCGGTGAGCCGCCGGCCGCGCCGGCGGAATGCAGAGCTTCGTTTTCGTCGACGAAGGCGAAGCGTCCGGTCCGCCAGGCGACGATGTTCCCGACAGAACAAGCGTAGAAAGTTGTGCACGTACTCGGTATGGTTATTTCATGACTTTATTTGATGACATTCAGCACTCACCGAGCCGCCAGTTTGCTGCTGCAGGGGCATCGGTACGGGGTTTGATGAAGGCCGCATTGAGGGAACAGCTGCTCGAGAAAGGACTGGCCTATGGGGCACGCCAAGATACTTTCCGAGGGCAAGATTATACACATAATCCGAGGGCGAGAAATGCAGAGAGCACACCATCGGTTTCTCTGGCTCTTTTGCCGTTTTATCACCGGCAGAGCACTGAGCCATTGCGAACGCCGGGGAGCCGGGGCTCTCCGCGCGACGCCACATGAAAGGACACAATCGAGTCAACACTGCCGCTGCCCCTGATCAAGCGCCTTGGGCCATTTATACAGCCCTCAACACTACACACACGAGGCATTTTCTGGCTGTTTCCCGCGAAGTCAACGTTTTTCGAGCCACGCAACACGCCACCAAACACCGTAGAGCGGAACAGGCGCGCGCCACAATGCATTGACCAAAAACGAAACTACGAAACTATCACGGCCGCATGTATCGACATGCCATTTTTTCTTATTTAATTTTGTGCTAAACTTGTACTTCCTCGCTTGAAATGGTTTAAAAAGTTGGCAAATGCTGTTCATGTACGTTTAAGGTGTATTTCATTTTGCGTTTTATTAACAGCGATAAATCGCTCTCGACCAATCGCGACCGGCCTACGTTTGTAATCTCCGACGTCATGAACGTTAGTGCGGGAATTTCGAAGGAGCGTCAGCACCTATCCTTCAGTTTTTCGCTATTTTCTCGCTTATTAAACATCTGTTTGCAGTAAGAATGGTATGGCTGTGATCGTAAAAGGATAATCTACCATTTAAGCTCAACTTCCGGTTTCTCTTTAGTGTCCCTTTAATAGTTCTGCATGAATTCCGTGAGGCGGCGCTCGTTGCCTTTTCAACTTCCGGCGACGGCGGCAGCGGCGGCCGAATACTTCAGCCGGCGCGTTGATAGTGCCTGCCGCCTCCGAAACGGTAAAATATGCTATAGTAATCTCAGAGGCCGCAGCACGTGATCTAGGTTGCAGGCGTGCGCCACAAGCGGCGCTCGTTGCCTTTTCGCGGAGACGAAAAAAGGGAGAGGGCACGGAACCGGGTTTATCGGACAACGAGGCAGGCATCTAGTAAAGGAGGCATTGGGCAAGCATGCATGCTTGCGTCGGCCATTACGTAAACTTGAGGTCAGGAGATTGGGAAAAAGTCACAGGCCTGCGCGGCACACGCAGCACAGTCACAGCGTAAGCTCGGCAAGCTGGTGGAGCAGCTGAAGAGTAGCTCTAATTTGGGCGCCACGCACAACAGGGTCTTCGCGGCAGTCTGTTCGCCTTGTTTTGAGGAGAACGATATGAACTGTCCGCCCGGCTTCGACGGCGAGCTGCGGCTTGTAATGCTCTCACTACAGCAGTCTGTTTAGACCGACCAAGCCTTACAACTACAACCTACATGTCGGGCGCGCCGCGTTTGCAGGTACAGTCAACCACAAAAGTTTGCGGACCACGCGAGCGCGTGGCCAAGAGCCTCTTCGCGACACTTCCGCTACGTCACCAGCGATCGACAGCAGCGCTACGTTGAAGACGCATCCCTCCTTAAATCTATGGCCTGTCTATTTTCGCACTGTGCGCAAATATTTTCTACCTATCTCTTTCAACGTGACGCGCTCTTTGTTAGCCAGGGCTACTTGCTTATATTTTGAGAGCAGAATATCAGTACAAGTAATCAGACAGCGTATTCTTCGGCTGTTATCAGTTCTATTTTCGCGTAGCCACGCTGTTTTTTTTTTTTTCGTGAGTGCGTGAGTGAGCGGTGAGGCAGCCATGGGACACAGATGCTTAGTCAGTAGGCAGAATTTTTCCGTTCCTCCCCCATCGCTAAGTGACAGTAGCGGCCGGGATTTGATCGCCTGCGCCCAGGTTTTGCTGCGCAAAGCCCGAACCACCGCGCTGCTATAGTGGTTACATTTAGAAAAATAAGAAATAATCGGGTGCGATGACTCTTTTTATAACCCTTTGCGACACGGCGTCCTCGTTTGGGGACTCGAACTTCGGAGGCGCGTCCCACGCCACGTGTTTCTTCAAATGACCTAAACTCAGTGTGCACATTCGTGTCCGCTTCCTGATGGGACAACTAGCGGTCAGTTAACTTCATTGTCCTGCGTATTGCTGCAGATGATCACTTTGCTGGAGACACTACCATGTTAGACAATCGTTCGACGTGCCGCGTTCCAAGACCAACGTCAAGAGTATTTTTTTTCTCCGGTCGACACGAATACAACCGAAAAAGCAAGTGTGCATGCGTTTCGGGCCTAATAGTTGATTCTTTTTATGCAAGCATTGAAGCTGACGGATTTCAGAATAATTAGATAATGAGTTATACGCTAATTAATTTTTTTACTGAAACTCGCACAAAACAGCACATTGCTTCGTCTTCTTTCTTGGAATGTAATAGTGAGCGTCTTGAAATGATGCCATGCGCATTTGACGCATTTGCAGACAGTGCATCATAATTCGTGTCTGAAGGGGATGAATTTATTCACAAGACATTTACAGAAGTGTCATGAAACATAGGTCTCTCAATGATCTAGTAGGAAGTGAAATGTCCGCCGTTTTCTAGCACCTTATTGATGCGTGTGGGCATCGACTCGTACAAAGATTCAGTAATCTCCGGTCGACCGCGCAGGCTTTCCCATTCTTGTGCGATCGCTTGCCACAGCGTATCGGCCGTGCGGCCGCGGTTGGCTCGTGTGGACAGCCGTTTCTTCAACATGCCCCAGACATTTTCTATGGGATTCAAGTCGGCGCCACATGGAGGCCACTCAAGCTGGCAAACAGCATGTTCTTCTAGCAATGACTGGACGATACGTGCTTTATGGATCGGGCTGCGGTCGTGTTGAAAAAAATAGCAGCCGTCGCTGAAGGGACCGTCCAGCGCATACGGAACGAGGTGTCTAGTGATGACGTCGCAGTACCGTGACGCAGTGAAGGGCCCTTCCAGACGCACAAGGGGACCAAGGCCATCTTTGCTGATTGCTCCCCACACGCTCACGGAACACCGTCCACTGGATAGAACACTCTGTGTGTAATTAGGCAGATATCTGCAAGAAATAGCATACAATTGGGTTCCAGCGGCGCGTCTAAAAATGTTGTGATTCCTCTTGCGTATGAACTTTATAATGCTGTTATAGAGTTGCAATAGAAAACGTGCAAACATCATTAGATAGTACTGAAAGACCCACTGGCAGCTTTTAATTAGCTTCAGAGTAAGTAGTACTATGAAACAATCGTTAATGTTTTCAACATAATACCACTACAGAAAAATCTCGTAATGTCCAAAAGCTCATTTTACGTGAAACATGTTGTGATGCAGAATTAGCTTCGTGAATTAACTGCCAATACACTGTAAACACACCTGCAGTTTAGTGGACGCCAAACCCGCTTCCGTTGGTCCCAGCGCGTGGAAAAAGTTGACTCGTCGCTAAAGATGACATCGCCCCATTTCTCTGTTGTCCAATCTTTCATTGCTGTAGCGAACATGAGTCGTTCTTGTAGCTGGCTGTCTGAGAGGCAGGGCTTCTGTGCTGCTACGAAAGACTGCAGGCCAAGCTCACTCAGCCTTCTTCTTACAGTCTCAGACGATACCGTGAGCGAGAGCGCTTCTCGGATATCCTCTGCACTTTGAAAAGGATCAGCCACGATGGCGGCCGTAATCAGGCGGTCCTCTTCCTCAGTCGTGGCCCTTGGACGCCCACTGCGCTCCATATCTGTGAATCTGTCATCGTCGCGGAAAGCTTGAATAATCCTATTCACGGCAGTCCGGCTCCTGTTGGTTCGGCGGCAGATTTCGCGCTGAGGTATTCCCTCTATAAATAAACGCACAATGTGCCTTCTTTCGTCAAGTGGAACACGCAGCGGCATCTTTCCAAATAGGCAATCACCACGTGGCCTGAAGCAAGTCTACTACGTTTTCAGCGACTGATGCGAAGATGCGCCTATGTGTGAAAGAAAATTTTCTATGCATCCGCTTTTTCTTTATTTTTGATGACAGTGAAACACCTCCCTACCCTTTCTCTCAAGACGCAGAAGCAGCAACACTCATTGGACCAAGATGCTGCCAACCAAAGTGCGCCAGTAAACGTCGCGTAAAAAAATCGTCGCAGCGCTTCGTGAAACTTATCTACCCACTGGCACACCAGTCGACAAAGGTTGCAGTGATTGCTCCGATACTGCTATCAAGCCAGATATGTGGCGGTCTTATCGCAGACAGCGCTCTGCGTCAACACAACGAACTAACAATGTCATGCACGGGAATAAAAAATTAACAGGCAGGCGAGTACCAAGAGGGCTCATATCCGGGAGAGCGCCCCTGTCGCCGCTAGGTGGCGTACCGCTAGGTGGCGCGGATAGGCAGTCTGGCACGCGCTCGCGTGGTCCGCAAACTTTTGTGGTTGACTGTACATTAACTAGATGGCGCCACCATACTGGCGGAGGCTCGGCAGCTCGGGAGTGCGTTGATTGCGCGCCTCGTCTGAATCGCATATCTCCGTCTAGTAACGTTGGTCGTCTGCGCCTGCGGACGCTGCGTTTGCAGGGCTACTTACCTAGATGGCGCCACACATACCTG